>NC_089842.1:242710958-242838458 GCF_035609145.1 Eleutherodactylus coqui
TTCAACTACATGGTCATTGGAAAGCGGTACGAAACGACTTGCAGGACGAAGACCAATTTCCCTCGAGGAAAACACCTCACGGGGATTAGTCTGAGTGCTGCCAACCTCACTATTGGATGGTACAGTGGAAAAAAATGTCTTAAGTTTTAATCGCCTCATAAAGGCGTCCAAGTCTACATCTAATTGGAACCAATCTACCGTTGGTTTCGGGCAGAACGCCAGGCCCTTGGAGAGTACTGAAATCTCCAATTCAGTTAGTGTAATAGAAGGAAATATTTACCACTAACGATTGTTCACCAGTTACGGGAGTCTCCTGGTGGTTGCTCGGGTCTGCATAGTCCTCTTTTCCTCGCTCTGTTGTGCTTGCGCCCTCCTCTCCGGATTCCACCCTGTTGTGTAGATTTATTCGTGATTTCGACGGCGGGCGATGACCTAAAAAAACGTGCGGTATTCGGATTTCTCTCCGTAACAGGTCTTGATGAATCGTCAGTTGAGTCGGATCCAACAGATGTGAACCCGAATTCGCCTTTACGTTTTTGTCCACCCATCCGTCCACGACGTTGGTTTCTCCTAGGATTGGGATTGGAAGAAAAATGCCCACGTAATATTGCCATTTATAAACCTTGTTATTTTTGTAATCCTCCCGCGTCGCGGTACCACTTCATCCTTTTAGTTGACTCTATGTCCCTCTGATATTTTCTCAGTAGAGCATCCATCTTTGTTGAGTAGGGTAGCCAGTCGGTTTCACCCATCTGTTGTTTTAATTGGGATTCGATATCTCCCATAATCTCTCGACTCCTTTTAACTTCTGAACATAAATATTCAATGTTAAGTAACATCAGATCGAATGAGCATTTATTTAAAATACCCTCAAACTTAGCACAGAAGCTCGAGTTGTCCGCAAGTAATGTGGGTCTCATACTCGAGCGCAAACCTCGTGGGATCCTCCTTGCCTGGTAATACTCGTGTAAGGTGGCCAGGTGGAGATTGTAAGATATCATGTGCTTTCGTTCTGATTCAAACTGTTTCTGTAAGACAGCCGCAGAAGGAGTACACAGGAATGAGGTATCAACAGACACTTCAGACAGAATTTTTGTTGCATCTGCTTCTGAAAACATAAATGGAGAGGAGGCTCCTGGTGCACCATCAGCCAGGCCCGCAAATAATGAGGCTTGTCCCCCTGGGGGTGCACGCTGTGATGGATCCATAGCAATTTGCAGTAAACAAAGTTGAGCAGCAGCACTCACCACTACCAGTTCGGGGGGGAAAAAATCCTAAGCTGTATCCTTCAGCCTTGTCTGCACGCCCAGACCGGGAAAGAGTCCAAATTCCCAAAGATATACATATAATAAGAAAGACGTCAGGCAGCAGGTTTGGTGCGGTTGTATTTTATGCATTCATGAGAATACACAGATAGTAATGCCTCCTCAACACACAAGATGGCGACGTTTCGACTCTAAAGCATGAGTCTTTGTCAAGCTAGTTACACGTTAACACAACCTATGCTCTTATACGCCCCTTCACCAATCACATAATAATCATTAAAAAGGTTTGCGCTCGAGTATGAGACCCACATTACTTGCGGACAACTCGAGCTTCTGTGCTAAGTTTGAGGGTATTTTAAATAAATGCTCATTCGATCTGATGTTACTTAACATTGAATATTTATGTTCAGAAGTTAAAAGGAGTCGAGAGATTATTGGAGATATCGAATCCCAATTAAAACAACAGATGGGTGAAACCGACTGGCTACCCTACTCAACAAAGATGGATGCTCTACTGAGAAAATATCAGGAGGACATAGAGTCAACTAAAAGGATGAAGTGGGTACCGCGACGCGGAGGATTACAAAAATAACAAGGTTTATAAATGGGCAATATTCACGTGGGCATTTTTCTTCCAATCCCAATCCTAGGAGAAACCAACGTCGTGGACGGATGGGTGGACAAAAACGTAAAGGCGAATTCGGGTTCACATCTGTTGGATCCGACTCAACTGACGATTCATCAAGACCTGTTACGGAGAGAAATCCGAATACCGCACGTTTTTTAGGTCATCGCCCGCCGTCGAAATCACGAATAAATCTACACAACAGGGTGGAATCCGGAGAGGAGGGCGCAAGCACAACAGAGCGAGGAAAAGAGACTATGCAGACCCGAGCAACCACCAGGAGACTCCCGTAACTGGTGAACAATCGTTAGTGGTAAATATTTCTTCTATTACACTAACTGAATTGGAGATTTCAGTACTCTCCAAGGGCCTGGCGTTCTGCCCGAAACCAACGGTAGATTGGTTCCAATTAGATGTAGACTTGGACGCCTTTATGAGGCGATTAAAACTTAAGACATTTTTTTCCACTGTACCATCCAATAGTGAGGTTGGCAGCACTCAGACTAATCCCCGTGAGGTGTTTTCCTCGAGGGAAATTGGTCTTCGTCCTGCAAGTCGTTTCGTACCGCTTTCCAATGACCATGTAGTTGAAACTTTTTCTAAATTTGTAAAGCAGGATGTTCATCACTTGAGATCTCATAGATTATGTAAACCTTGCCGCACGAATATGCGCAAGGATGAATGGCTGGCGGTCAAAAATTTAAGTAAGAATCAATCAGTAATTATTAAACCAGCGGATAAGGGTGGGGCCGTAGTAGTGATGGATAGGTTCAAATATCTGAATGAAATTCGCCGCCAATTGAATGATGTCTCGACTTATGAGAAACTAAGACAAGATCCAACATTACGCTTTCAGATGCAATTACGGGTTCTGATTAACGAGGCGATCAATCAAGCTATCATTGATCGACAACTTGCGGATTATTTACTCATTGCATACCCTATTACACCCACTATCTACGTCCTACCAAAGATCCACAAGGATCTTGCAAACCCACCGGGTAGACCGATCATATCCGGTAGGGAGTCTCTATTCAGTAACATCTCCCGTTTTTTAGATAGAGTTTTAAGACCCTTTGCCATAAGAGGCCTATCTTATATACGTGATACCAGCGACTTCTTAAACAAAATCAAGGAAGTTAGAGTGAGTGAACACTCCTTACTAGTTTCATTAGATGTGGTCTCACTCTATACTATAATAGCACATGACAAGGGTCTAGATGCAGTACGTGATTCCCTATTAAGCTCTGATTGGAATAATGGCACTATTCAATTTATTTTGACCCTACTTGAATTTATTTTGACCAACAACTATTTCATCTTTGAGAATGCCTTTTATCGGCAATGCTGTGGGACCGCAATGGGGTCGAATGTGGCCCCGACGTATGCGGTTATTTTTATGAATTATGTTGAGACAACATGGATCTATACCTCCCCATCCTGGCAATATGTACGTGGATGGTGGAGGTATATTGATGATGTCTTCCTGATTTGGGAAGGCACTGAAATAGAATTGACATCTTTCTTTGACGAATTAAATAATATACTCCCAGAACTCAGGTTTACCATGTCGACATCTACTACTGAACTCCAGTTCTTGGATGTACTTGTCATTAAAAAAGAAGGCCATTTGGAGACTGACCTCTTTACCAAGGTCACTGATAGGAACAACCTATTAGTCTTTGATAGTTTCCACCCAAGAAAGACAATAGAGTCCTTACCTTGGAGTCAGCTCCTTCGGGTGAGGCGGATCGTAAGCAATGAGAAAGTGAATGATCGTCTTGAGCAAATGTACTCCAAATTTAGAACGCGGGGTTATCCAGCGAATATGTTAGGCCCTTTAATGGAAAAAGCTCGACAATTTCCACGAGATCAGCTTCTCTCCCCGAAACATCGAGATACTGAATTGTCTCGTATTCCTTTTGTATCCACCTATAGCCCGGCCAGTGATCAAATTATGAGAATTATCAGACGACACTGGTTATTACTCTCCAAGGGCTGTGGTAATGTCCCCGAATTTCGGTCCTTTCCGATTATGGCTTATCGACGAGGACGTAACTTGAAAGATCGATTGGTACGTTCCTATCTGTCAGATATTGGCCCCCCAAAACAAAGGGTCTTATACCCAGTGAAGACTGGGAATTTTCCATGTCTGAGCTGCACATGCTGCAGCAATATGAGTCGTGGCAACACGTTCAATCATCCAAGGACTGGGAAAAAGTTTTATATCCGACAGAGATATACTTGCAAGTCATCATATGTTGTTTACCTTATATCATGTCCCTGCGGCCTCCTGTACGTGGGCGAAACTATTCAAGAGATTCGCTCACGTATCACCAAACATAAGAGCACGATCAGGAATGAAAACATTGAACTGCCCATCCCCAAACATTTTGTTAGTGCTAGACACAGCATCAGTCAACTCAAATTTAGAGTTATAGATGATGTCCCTGAAAACATCCGAGGGGGGGATCGGGTAAAATTACTTAAAAGGAAAGAGGCCAGTTGGATCTTCAATCTGGACACCCTGACCCCATTGGGACTTAACCTTGATTACAATACCTTTGCATTTCAGTGATGTATTTGTTTGTTGTCTGCTTTCTTTATCCTAGACCTGTTTTTAATATTTCTTTTTTTGATTACAGATTTACGTATCTGGGTGGATCCTCCTCGGACGCTGGAACTATTTCCCATGACACTGAGCCCCTGGGTTTTTTTTGATATTTATTGAAATTTCTTGTGTTTTTTTTGCACTAATACAGTGTACATGTAATATTTAGTAGCATATTAATAGATTTCTGGGCATCAATAAAAAAGCTATACTCCTTGGCAGCCATTTCAGTGTATGTGTGATACCCCGTTTTTCTACCTCTCATTATCATCGTATATGCTTGGGTATACCTATCAGGATCTACCTCGGCCGCATGCTTAATCATGCCTTCGGGTATTAGTATTGGCATGATACTTTGAATGAATAGGACACGTATTATGATCACCCTTTAGGATTTCTGTTCTTGGAATAATTAGGTTCCTTCTCTGGTGTTATAATTGTTCCTCTCAGTGCTTGCTTTCATGCTAATTAATACATAGTACTGACATTGCTCCATGGTAAAAAATCCCTTTGTGTATTAATTAAATCTACTTATTTAACTAGACATCTGGTTCTTGTAACCCTATGAATGTGGGTTAAATCCTCTTGCCAGTCCGGAAAGTATACAATACTATGTGACCTTTCTCCGTTTTATAAGTGAACTATGAACGTGGTGATATAACTACTTATGGGGAATATCTCACACGCCCTTATTATATGATTTATATTCCTCCATCGTGGTTGGATTGTTTATGGAAGTAATGTGCACATTAGTAATAAGAAGGATAGATATGTCGGCACTAGGACCCTGTGATGACCAGATCTGGTGCTTTGAGAACACGTCATACCATTCAAGCAGATCTAACACTCCATAGGAAGGCAGAGGCTTCGGTTACCATAGTGATGGACTTTGCTTATGTGCAGAGTGGAGCGTGACTCATAGCAAGCACGGAGCTGGGACACAGCTATCGCGAGAACTCGCAGCTGTGCTCTGCTCTATCCTCAGGGGGAATGATTAATGATTACTGGTTATTGTGGCAACGGAGGATGACCTGTCATGGGCTCTCCCAGCAATCTGAGGTTAGGCACTTCCGGGTTACACACATGACTGCAATGGCGTGCGCCAGCTATGTATTCTATGGGCTGTGAAGTTCACCATGGGAATCCAGCTCTGAGGTAAGAAACACACCTGTTCCACTTTATCTTTTTAATGATTATTATGTGATTGGTGAAGGGGCGTATAAGAGCATAGGTTGTGTTAACGTGTAACTAGCTTGACAAAGACTCATGCTTTAGAGTCGAAACGTCGCCATCTTGTGTGTTGAGGAGGCATTACTATCTGTGTATTCTCATGAATGCATAAAATACAACCGCACCAAACCTGCTGCCTGACGTCTTTCTTATTATATGTAGTCCTTACCTATCAGACTGTGAAGGTTAGACAATGGAGTCCTCTGCCTGTAAGCTCTATCATGTAGATGGCTTTGATTCCAGACAATATCTGGAGATATACTTTTCAGATAAACCTGAAATGGTCTTTGCAGAGGAGACCTTGAAATTCCCCATTGAAAATCTTACAAAAGCGTTCACAGCTGGTATGTATCTTTCTATGTTTAACTATTATTATATATTTTTCCTAGTCCGTTTATTTACTTTACTTTTTCATACTTTTATTATGGAGCTATATTCATCCCTACAACACAACTGTATCTTATTATCAATATCACTCTGTGCCTAAAGTAACATACAGTAGGGTTAGGAGCAGAGCTCGTCTACCTCTTGGAAGAGAGAGTTGTCAGCAAGAGAGATTAATGAATTTGTTGAACCTAATCGTTTTGGCTGTAAGAGATTTTCAACAAATGTCTGGATAATTAAAATCTCCCATGATCACTGGAGGCCTATTTAGATGTAACGAATCTTAGGGAATGTGACAGACATCACAGAGTCCGGGGGCAGGTACCTCAGGATACGCAGAGAGGCCAAGTAAAAAAAGTACATCACCCAGCTCCCTTTACCTGTAAAGGGAATCCGTGACCACAATTATGCTGCGGGACGATGACCAATACTCGTTCCCCGCTTACACTCGCTCCCGTGCTATTGCACGGAAGCTAGTATCACAGGCTCTCTGACAGAAAGGCCAACAGGTTGACAGAGAGGCTGTAGGATATTTCACTCCTCGCACTCCTTCGCCCCTCTCCATTGACTTAACATAGCGGACATTCAATACTGAGCGGCTGCTATATACACTAAATGATGATCATCCATAATTTATGCAGCAAAAAGGATGGACGATGAGCTGAATGATCATCGTTCAGTGTAAATAGCAGCCATTCACTACTGAATGGCCACTATGTTAAGTCAATGGAGAGGAACAGGGGTGCCCGAGGAAAGAAATATCCCGCTACCCTGCTGTGAGCCAGCGACAGTGAGCAGCATGAGAGCGAGTATGCCAGACATTCATCCCGTCTAAATGGGCCTTAGTCCTACTTTTTTGAGAACGTGGCCATCTGATGTAGAAACAGCTCATCCATATCTTCTGCTTGTCCAGGAGCCCTAAAGAAAATGTTTACAATGGCACTTTCTGTTGTTCCTGCCATGTATTCCTACCCAAACACCATCTACAGAACGGCTTTTCTCTGAAGCTAAGATCTGTGTGGAGATATAGGCTTTCATAACATAAAATGCAACACCTCCTCCATTCTTATTAGGTCTGTGTCTTATAAATAAGTAGTATCCTTAAAGCCTTGGAATAATCATGTGTATCATGCCACCAAGTTTCCGTGATGTCAATGACATTATATTTCTCTTCTCTTGTGTTAGAAGCTTTAATTCTTGTTTGTTTCCCATGCTCTGTGCATTTGTATAAAAACATGTTAGTTTGTGATCGGGGTCTCTTGCTCCTCTGCTTTCCTTTTGAATTTTTACCATTTATTTTTCCTTTCCACTTTTAATAGCAAGGTACACAGTTGTATTCATTAGCTGTATATTGTTTCCTGGCCTTTCATTTCCCTTCTCATATTGTTATAGTTTAAAGCTCTCCTGATGAGAGCAGCAAGGTGCCTGATAAACATATGCTTTCCTGCCATTGTAAGGTTCCCATTGTCTCTAGCAAGGATTCCATCGAATAGGTAATTCCCTCCATGGTCTGAAAATCCCAACCTTTGCTGATGGTACAGTTGACTATTCATGTTTTGTTTGGTAGAAATTAAAGGAAAGCATATTTACGTAATGTTAATGAATATACATAAAAAAACACAAAAAGCATCACTTGTGCTATTTAGTGTATAGTAAAGTGGGTGAATGAAATAAGTTAAGGCATAAGGGGAGACCACAGTGACTCTGTAGTCCCACATATACGTGGAGCTAGCTATATATGAGGGTTTAACATATGACTATAGATGCTTCAATATTTGCCATTTATTCTTACAGGTCTCATTAGAGGAGAGATCTTGATTGACCTCAGCGTTGGTCCCATGATTCATCATTTGTACGCGGCCTGTGAGTTTTTCAAACACATTATAGTGCTGAAGGCCACTGACCGATGCATCCTGGAGCTGAAAAGATGGCTGGACACACGGACAGGAGCATTTCATTGGGGCCATGCCACACAGCTTCATGTAGACACAGAGGGAAAGAGGTGAAATAATGGATCAACTATTAGGAGAAAACCCGCTGTCATTGTCATCATTGCTGCAGTACAAATGTGCTCCTATATCTCTTTTAATGCACCCATGAGGCTATTTGACTTGGCAGCAGCTACCTGACATTTGTTGCTGCAGTTAAGTTTACTGTTAATTAAAGTCTCCACGTCCTTTGTCATGTCAGTTTTGCCCAGTGGTTTCCCATTTAGTCTGCGCTGGTGGCCTTTTTTCCTGCCCATATGTATAACCTTACACTTAGCAGTGTTAAACCCCATTTGCCACTTTTCTGCCCAAACTCCCAATTCATCCAGATCCATTTGCAATTGTACACTGTCCTCTCTTCTGTTAATTACTTCACATAGTTTTGTTTCATCTGCAAATATTGCTGTTTTACTGTGCAGCCCTTCTACCAGGGCATTAATAAATATACTGGACAGAATAGGCCCAATACATTTGTAATGCTAGTCTATAGTTAGAAATATAAGCCTGACACTTTGTACTCCGGTCTTGGTTGACTTCAAGTCTTTCTACCCACACTGGGAGCCAACAATCTACAGATTACTGATATATAGTGGTAACTGCTGAGCTGTAATGCCCATAGTGATGTCAGTGGGATAATTACTTTCCTCATTTTTCCCATTTCTTTCAGAGAGCAGTTACAGGACAAAGAAGAAAAAATGAGATCAGCAGTTCAACATGTTATGAAATGTGACTTCGAGAAAGAAAATATAATAGAACCGCTGGACCTCCCACCAGCCGACTGTATTATCAGCGCTTGGCTTCTAGATGTTATCAGCAAAGACCATGATGATTTCAGGAGATGTCTTGGGAAGTTCTTAAGGCTGCTGAATCCTGGGGGACATATCATATTAATTGGGACTTTAAATGCAACATATTTCACAGTTGGCAAGGACAAGATCCATATTCTCAGATATGATGAGGATTTTGCCAGGAAAGCTCTAGTTGGAGAAGGCTTTGTTATTGATTGCTGTAAGGTTATGGAGTCAAAGGTTGTGAGTGACCTTTGTGACACTAAGGGCAACATATTCATTGTTGCTCACAAGGAGAAGTAGAAACCTAAATTTAAGTCTGCCAGTTAGTAGTCGATATGGAAATCTTTCAACTAGAATTTAATAATCAAACCGGGGCTTCCTGTATGATCGAACTCACCTGCAGAATTCATAGACAATTCTATTAATGTGCCTATAGGTGTCTGCAATAGTTTAATTTAAACTTATAGTTTCATCATTGCAGCATGATGCCCGTATAGTAAGAGTCCAATGTATTCATGAAATGTAAGCTCCCCCACCCTCCAGCAACTGATTGACAGCCTTCTCCCTTTTACTGCGCATAGGGAGAAAGCTATCAATCTGCAGTGGGAGAAGCCTGCATATCATGAATACACTTCTATACTGTTTTATAGTGGTGGTAGCATGCTGCTATAATTAAGCTATAGGATATTCACAAATTACAGACATACTGCCGGAATCAGCGTGTGTGACTATTGATGCTGCTCTATGACAGAGCAGCATAATTGTGGTCACGGATTCCCTTTGCAGGTAAAGGGAGCTGGGGGGTGATGTACTTTTTTTACTTGGCCTCTTTGTGCATTCTGAGGTACCTGCCACCGGAGTCTGTGATGCGGATGAAAATCTCTGTCACCTGCCCTAACAGCCCCGTAAGTTAGTTTGTGGTGCTTTAGGCAGGTAAAAGGTACCCTTTAAACAATTGGTTAGTTTGATGTTATTAAAACTTTGTGTTTGGAAACTTTTTTTGGACTGAGAATAGCCCTGAGATCTCATATGATCATCTGCATTACATCAATATGGTAATAAAGGTAAATATTTAGCTTTGAACTGTGTATTTTCCTTGAGGAGATCAGGATGTCTTGCCTACTTCTTACTACATGATTCTGAATCTTGATGTATGAGCCATAAAATCCTCATATGTCTGAAACTCAAGAAATGAAAATGCATATAAAAAAATTTATGACCCCATTCATCGTGAACCTTTGCTCATCCTCAGGGCTCAATCACTTATTATATTTTATATAAAATCATAACTTTTCCAACAAAGAGGTGTATAAAGACTCTGCTCTGCTATATGGTTGTAGGCCTCTGTCTTCATATAACAGCATACAAAAGGTTGCTTTGTTGAATTTGCTATGAAAATCATGGTATGCTACACTTAACATGTACTGTATGCAGAGAAGCATATCTCCTAACATCTGGTACCCCAAGGAACCTGTGAGGGGCTAATTCAGGTTTATGCCTTTAAATTGATAAGTGTATTTCACAGAATACTTATGTGTTTATAATTTGCGTCTTCTTCTGCTAAAGGTTTAAGCTTATACGTGTAAGGGCCGACGCTTTAATAATAGACTACAGCGACTCCATTTTGTATCTCTTTGCTTCTTTGCTTTAATACATGTATCTGTATTAATTTCAACTTTTACCTAGAAAGATGTTAGATCCCAATTATAATGACCCTGAACATGTTCCCATATGTCTTATCAGCTTTCTCTCTCCCATGTCTTCTTTCCTTGAGAAAGCTCACTCCCTTCTAGTAAGAAGCGTCCAAGAACATTTTGTTTTGATACAGTTGTCACCGGACATTGATGTATTGTTCATGTAGGAGACGTCTTTGAAAGATGTGTATTGTTAATTAAAATCTGCAGATGTTATGTAGCCTTGGGCATGCCTGGGGCATGCGCAGTAATCAAATCAATACGTCAGCAAACCTTTCCTATATCTTCTGTAACTCTGAATAAACACTTACTTCACTCATGGCAATCCCATCTTGCATGTGGCTGTCCATTTGTGTCATCTGAGTACTCACCTCTAAAGACCAATTCGGAAGCAGACAGCATCAGCTCAACGGTCGGTTTATGACCCCCCACATTACTTGGTGACCAACGAGGGCCAGAATTTAACTCCTTACCTGCAGCCGATATCTGACAACCCTGCCTGCCGACCAGCTGGACCAGAGGCCACGGGACCCCAGATCTACAAAACAGCGGTGTAAGGTAAGCCCTTGACTTACCGCCCTAGATCTGAGTTCCCCTGTCTTCAAAGTCACGTGTCGACAGAACGGTTTGTTGCTGCATGTTTATAGGATGCTTCTGCCTGTTATTTACGGTGTTCTTGGTAACCGTGCTAGACGGAAGAACCCACATGTGTATATTGCCATGCTGTCTGCTGCAAGCATTGAACTGATAGCTTTTTGTTGTACTTTAACTGCCGCACTCATTTTCCTAGCTGTAATTTGTTATAAGATTACAAAAGCCGCGTATAGAGGCGAGCCGTGGTCTCCTCTCTCCATAAAAAGGTCTACTAATAAGTGAACATACGTGTCCTGCCAGCCGCGTACCTGGCAGAAGGGACTGTCCTGATCTACCCGAAGGACTGAGGTAGAAACAGAGGACATCAAGTCCATAGTGAACATTCGTGTCCTGCCAGCCGCGTACCTGGCAGAAGGGACTAAAAGGTCATTGCGACCGCCAGATTTACCCAGAGGACGTTTTGTACATCCTCACTACTCTGTGATTGTGGTAAATCAAAAACGGCAAGTCCAATTATTAGTATGGGGTCCGGACAGTCTAAGACTTTCTTGATCCCTATTGAGATAATTAGGGAGAGAGAGGGGGAGGACATTTATTGGCAAGCCCGTAAAGTCTACAAGCTGATAGGGCTTAAAAGAGCAGGAACTTTTAACTATGAGTTCTGGCGGCAGTACGGAACAAAACACATGAAAGCTATCAAAGACGTCGGTCTAGATAAAGGAATAAAGGCCATAATCAAATATAGTAGAAAGGTAAACGTAGAACGGTGGGATTGTGAGCCGAGGAATGAGGGCATACTTGTGCATCCACCCCCGGTGCCTGATCCAGCCAGAATGCACCCGATCTTACCAACCGCAAACAGCTCTGGAATTCTTCCTGAGTATCAGAGTTGTACCGCTGTAAATCCGCCACAAGAGCCCCAAAGAGAAAAACCTTATTGGGATTGTCCCAGGTGCGGACAACAAAACCCTTTACAAAAACAAACAGCTTTAACTATGTGTAAACGGGAAAAGAATGAAACCGTTGAATGCTATTTTGGCAGAATAGAAACAAAGGCTAGAGACATGGGTCTCACCCTCTGTGCAGATGAAGTGTACTACCCAATGATGTGTGAAGCGTTCATGCAAGGCATTGGCCCATCATTGGCAGATAAAATAAAAGCATGTACCCCCGACTGGCGACAAGCCAAGCCCAGAGACTTGTATAAAAAGGCAGTAGGGTTTGCTATGGATGAGGAGCGCCCCGCAGTGGCGGTTAAATACTATAGCAACCAGGAGGGGAAGGTTCAGCTCCGGGACAGACTCCATAGAGGAACACGCAAGTGTTATAATTACGGCAAGGTAGGCCACCTGGCCAGGGATTGCTTTCATAAGCCCCGGCGATCCCGCCCCAGTATCCCTACCGTGGAAACAGAGGATAGAGGCACTCAGACTTTTGAGCCTGCTTCCATATGAAGTGAGGAAGTGCCCTTCCTTATAGACACTGGGGCTACAAATCCTGTCTCAAAAATTCATGTAAAATAGTAGAAACGTTCAAGGCAAGGAGTATGCCTATATGGAAACAGCTAGAGAAATAACAAAGGACAGACAAAGCAAGTTAGCCGTGAGGAGAGGATCTAGCAAGTTGTTGAGAAAAGCAAGTTAGAATTTTGGGAATCTGAGACCAACAAGTCTTAAAAAGATTCAGAGATAAGCCAAAGTTGGGTAACGTATGTTAGATAAATGGAGTAAGGCACGTGTAGATACGGTAATTATCAGAAAAAGGGTATTTTTTTATAGTTTGTGTTCCTTTGGGACATAAAGCAAGTTCATGCAGAATCTGTGGATAATTATGTGTCAAATAACCAATATTGTCTGTATGTCTTCATGTTATGTAATCTATACATTTAGTCTTCTTTGTACTTTCTTTTATGTGTTTAACTATTCCTCTGCCGTCTGGGTTTGATAGTCTGTGCAGAGAAATATTAGTTTTCTCTTGTTGCTGCTAATGATTGGTGTGGTTTGGAGTCTGGATATTCTGGCTGTTTTCCAAAAATCTTAGTTATTGTTCTGTTCCAGAGAGAGAGATAAAATTCAAAGTCATAGAAGAAAGACAGACGTTGAATGTATTGTGTGAATTGTATGGTTTTGAAAATGGAAGAATATAAGAGAGATAGAGGGTTAATGTGTGCTTCTTGTGAAAAGCCGCAGCTGCAAGTCGCCCCCCCTTGTCTCCGAAAGGGGGGTATAGTGAGATTTACAGAGAAGGAATGTGTGCTTCTCAAGGCCAAAGATTAGAGCGGAGAACACTGGACAAGTAGCCCTGCTTGCTTGAACAGAACAGAACCCGTAATGAATCCAGTGAATCTTACTGTTTTTGTTGTTCTTTGTGTAAATGTCAGTTCTGTAACTGGTCGGACGTGTGCATAATTGCTAAATGTGTGTTCCTTTCATGGGAAAATATTAGTTTTACAAAGTGGTTGTTGTGGAATCTGGTATACTTCTCTAGTATTACAGACAGTTAAAGTTTGACTGATTCCAGGGAGGGGTGGGAGTGATTGAATGCATTTGTTTGCAAGATGAGGACAGTTGCATCATACGCGTTACGTCCTGTGTGAACTCTTACTAATATTTGGATGAGACTTGACTGCATGAACAGATGAGAGTTAATGTGTGATGTAGGCACTGTGTGCTGATAATTTGGAAGCCTGCCAACAAGTCACAATTATACTGTTTCTGAGAATGCTCTATAGAAGAAACGTGTGGACGGCCATACCTGTACTTACACCTGCTGCCAAACTCCGCACCTTTCTGGGCCTTGTTTTCATACTGCCACCCATGGGTCCACTTTGTTTTTGCTCTTATACAACTACTCTATAATTGCCTTTTAATCATTCTTTCCTCTCTCACCACTGATCATTTATTCTTTTCTGTACTGAATTTTCTGGCCAGGTGACAGTATTGACACAAAAGCACAGGGGACAACCACGGCCACCTGGATGCTACTAAGCTGTATCCAGTGGCTCGAGGAGCTCCCTCATGTGTTTGTGCGGTGGCAGCAGTACAGGCAATGGTTAACAAATCTTCGGAGTTGGTATTGAACCAACCCCCCCCCCTAGTGGTCCTCACCCCCCCCCATGACACCCGGAGCATATACACGCAAGTGCAACCCAAGCACTTATTTCTGGCCCATCAAATCCAGCTACAATGTGCTCTTGTCATTCTTCTCACTGTTGCTACTACCTTGAACTCGGTTACCCTTCCAATTAAGTACCCTAGTTCAAAAGGGGGGGGGGGGGGGAGAGAAGATATAGGTGATCTAGGTATTGCAGGTCAGCTATTTTTAAATTTTTTTCTTTTCCTTCTTACAACAAGGTTATGATCTATTTGAAATAGAATACCAGCCTGATTGTCTAGCGGTAATCGGTGCAAGGGGTTTCAGAAGTGCCAATTCAGCTGGCAGAAACTGAACCGCTTGAGGTAATGTTTAAAGGGTCACGATACCTCACGCGCTTCCTTGTGCTGGAAGGTCCTGAAAGCATATTGGGAACTGACGTGATGGGACCCTTGGGAGGTTGTATCAAACTTCACCCGTCCGGTGAGGCTCGTATACACCCCGGGTCTGAAAGTCACCCGACCTTATGTCGGATGGCAGCAGACCAAGCGACACCTCCCCGTCCTCACTCTTACGTACGCAGAGGAACAAGATCTTAGCCCCCTTGGTCCGTCAGTACCCCCTGGCACATGTCCAGGAAGATGCAATTGCAGACACTATCTCTTCTTTATGTTAACTGAAAGCCCTTGTTAATAATGCATATTCTGAGTTGTTTTTGTAGATGGTACCAGGGGTGATTGACGACTCCACACTGGATATGCAGTGGTCACGCAACAAGATGTCGTAAAAGCAGAATGCCTCCGCATGTCCCAGGACAGGAAGCGGAGTTACAGGCCCTCACTGAGGCGTGTGGAGTGGTAGAAGGTAAGACGGCAAACATTTACACTGACTCCCGGTATGCATTTGGCATAGCTCATGACTACGGCCTAACATGGAAGGCCAGACAGCTTGTTACCTCAGCAGGACATCCAATTAAGAATGGTGCAGCGGTGACAAAGTGGAAAGCTCACACCAATTTCTACAGCAGAGAAACAAGAGGCAACGCCATCACAGACCACACAGCAAAGGCAGCGGCCCTTAAGCCATGGAAGAAAAGAAGAAAAGAAGAATTTAACAATAACTTTGGACTTTGATATGAACTTGGACTTTGATACAAACTTTGGACTTTGATATGCTAAAGACTTTACAGTTACAAGCCAGCAAGGAAGAAAAAGACAAATGGACTAAATATGGGAGCAGCAGAAATGGGACAGTGAATGGCGAACAGTCAACAGAACTTGCCCACCACGGTCCCTGTGCCCCATGATGGCCCAGCGAATGCACGGAAAGACACACCTACCGGGGGTCCAGAAGTCCGCCTTGAGGTCGTGTCCTCTGGCCTGCTCCGTCGCCTCCGGTGCCGTCCGGCATGGCGTGCCCACAAGGGTCTTTCTGACTTTATTCCTGATGATGTTGCCTCCTGTGGCTAGAAACGCGCTGACGCCGAAATCTGCAATCTGCACGGAGCCGTCTTCACCCAGGAGGATGTTCCCAGCCTTAACATCCCTGAGGATCTGGCCGTTCTTATGCAGGTACTCCAGGCCTTCTAGCACCTCCTTCAGCATGGTGGCGATGCTTGCCTCATCCAGCACCCCGTTCAAAGCAGCAATGATGTCGACCCTTGAACAAGCACGGGTGGCTCCTGGGTTTTCTGTAGCTGCTGCATCATCACTTGTCCAATTTTGCATGATCTTTGCCGTAAGCAACAGGGCAGAAGTAAATTTGCCACATAACACTTGCCTAGACCACTCTACCCATTTCAGGGATTGCAAATTGACTACACTCAGCTCCCACTTGTTGGGAAGTATGAATATGTGCTTGTTGTTGTTGATGTCTTTCCAGGTCGGAGACCTACCCTGTTACCAAAGTAAATAAGCAGGTAATCGCACAGGAGCTGATGAATGAGGTAACCTGCAGAGATGGGGCAATCGGAAGTGATTGACTCAAACAAAGGTACACACTTCACACCTGCAGAGTTTAGGCAAAGTTAAAAGACTAAATGGTACGCTTAAGTTAAAAGAAGTGTTGTTTGGCTCTATGCCAAGATTGGGGCTGTATCATCCACAGGTCCTACAGCAGGGCTATGACATAGTAGCCGGATATGTAAAGCACCTGTGTGACCAACTAATGGTAACCCAGAATCTAGTCTTTTTCTCCCATTCCAGGCCCAGACAACCTAGAGGGATCTCATTCCCTACTACCTGGAAACTGGGTGGTCGTAAAGAGGCGTGTCCGGAAACCCTAGAGCCCGGACTCGAGGGGCCCTATCGAGTCCTGCTAATCGCACCTACTTTGGTAAAGGTTGAAGGAATTGTTTGTTTTGGGACTAATGGACTTTTCACGCCCTACCTTTGCCCCCCCCCCCCCATGAGAAGGAAAAATGAAGGACATTTTGTTTATTGATGGACTTTTTGGACTCCTCACTCCATGCTTCGCCCTTGTGAGAGGGTGCAAAGGGACAATGCCCAGAACCACCTTGTTAGACACCACCAAGTACTGTTGGACTTGTACACACACCTGGTGCCACTGGTTTTCCTTTCTTGGCTGTTCCTGTTCCGTCAAAAGAACTGTTTGCATGGACAAATGAAAACTCAGAAACCAGAGATAGCTGGTGGGGTAACACATTTAGTTCTTTGAACCCTGCCAATTGGTTTTCTGGTCTAGGAGGTTGGTTTATGGGGATTCTACAAAGTATATTACAAGTTGTGATGATTTTATTATGCATTTATAGAGCAATTAAGGTTATAATTTCATGTATTTCTAAATGTACTGAAAAGCTTTCTCTTCGCCGATATGAATCACGTGTTTATGGACTAGGAGTCATACTTGTCTTGACTCCATGTCCAAAATGGGGGAATATGAGGGGTTAATTCAGGTTTATGCCTTTAAATTGATAAGTGTATTTCACAGAATACTTATGTGTTTATAATTTGCGTCTTCTTCTGCTAAAGGTTTAAGCTTATACGTGTAAGGGCCGACGCTTTAATAATAGACTACAGCGACTCCATTTTGTATCTCTTTGCTTCTTTGCTTTAATACATGTATCTGTATTAATTTCAACTTTTACCTAGAAAGATGTTAGATCCCAATTATAATGACCCTGAACATGTTCCCATATGTCTTATCAGCTTTCTCTCTCCCATGTCTTCTTTCCTTGAGAAAGCTCACTCCCTTCTAGTAAGAAGCGTCCAAGAACATTTTGTTTTGATACAGTTGTCACCGGACATTGATGTATTGTTCATGTAGGAGACGTCTTTGAAAGATGTGTATTGTTAATTAAAATCTGCAGATGTTATGTAGCCTTGGGCATGCCTGGGGCATGCGCAGTAATCAAATCAATACGTCAGCAAACCTTTCCTATATCTTCTGTAACTCTGAATAAACACTTACTTCACTCATGGCAATCCCATTTTGCATGTGGCTGTCCATTTGTGTCATCTGAGTACTCACCTCTAAAGACCAATTCGGAAGCAGACAGCATCAGCTCAACGGTCGGTTTATGACCCCCCACAAGCCCATATGGCAGCACATTGAGGCTGTAGAGCTCCGTACTATGAAGCCATATGGCCTCTGTGCAATGCTGTATAAGCTCCATGCACAAGGGTCTGCTGGGTACATGAGCCCATAATCCTGTTTGGTATTGGCTTTGGAAAAAAAGGACATAGTGCTGAGTCTGAATTCTCTCTGACTGAAACCGAGTATAACTCACCTTCCAGATGCTTTGACTACAGTAGGGGTGGCTTCCGGGAATGAATGACAGATGTGGCAGATGTAGCAGCAGGGAATTCTTTTAACTAGCGGGCATGAAGGAAACATCTGCCGCGTGCGGCAAATGTGTTCTTCATCCCCGCGGGGGTCACGGCAGCGGCGGAGAGGTAAGTATATATATATATATTTTTACACTAAAATCTTTCTTTTTCAGGAAAGTGCGTATATGTAAAGCCCTTCCCTGAAAAAGAATGCAGGGGTGCTGGCAGAGCATTGTTTTCAATGGAGCTGCCAGCAGCAGCCGCTACTTTATATAAAACAATGCACGGACTTACTTTCACGCGTGTTTTTGCACGTACATGGGTGCGCACCTATGTACACGCAAAAACACGCTCGTGTGAAGCCACCCTAAGTCCTTTGTCTCTTTGGGTATGCGCAACACACTCACTGAAATACAGAGAAACATTGCTGATAACTTCCATAGACACATGAGGGACACTACCCAGTGATTCTCTGTGTCTCTAACCTACAAAAAGAAGACAAAATATCAGACGAAACTAACAATTAGTTAGTTGGATATTATTAAAACTTGTTTGGAGACTTTGTTTGGACTGATAATAGCCCTGGGATATCATGTCATCATCGGGGACATCATGGGGTATTGTATGACTTATGGCTATTTGTATTACATCAATATGGTGATAAAGGTAAATATTTAGCTTTGAACTGTGTATTTGCCTTGAGGAGATCAGTATGTCTTGCCTACATCATAACTGCTCCAACAAAGAGGTGTATAAAGACTCTGCTCTGCTGTATGGTTGTAGGCCTCTGTCTTCATATACCAGCATACAAAAAGTTGTTTTGTTGAATTTGCTATGAAAATCATGGTATGCTACACTTAACATGTACCGTATGCAGAGAAGCATATCTCCTAACATCTAGTACCCCAGGGAGCCCATATGACAGCACATTGAGGCTGTAGAGCTCCATACTATGAAGCCATATGGCCCCTGTGCAATGCTGTATAAGCTCCATTCACAAGGGTCTGCTGGGTACATGAGCCCATAATCCTGTTTGGTATTGGTTTTGGAAAAGAAGGACATAGTGCTGAGTCTGCATTCTCTCTGACTGAAACCAAGTATAACTCACCTTCCAGATGCTCGGCCTACAATAATCCATTGTCTCTTTGGTTATGCCCAACACACTCACTGAAATACAGAGAAACATTGCTGATAACTTCCATAGAGATGAATGAGGGACACTACCCAGTAACATTTTTATGTCTCCATGCTACAAAAAGAAAACAAAATATCAGAGGAAACAAAATAGGTATTAAACCAGGAAACACTAAGTAATTCAGTTGTTAACGGTCAGTCTGACCCTTTTCTCAGAAAGGGACACTGTTTATACAGCCCTTCTCCATAGTAAGAGTGTGACCGCCAGCTAAGCTGAGGAAGGGGTGCTATGCTGCAAAACACGTGATTTTTGCTGTGTAATAAGTAAAAGAGAAGCTGGACGTTATTCAGTCGCCTTAAGTTGTGGGAATAAGAAGTTTGTGCCATTATTTATTTGGTATCTATTTTCCCATTTACTATGAATACGCCCTTCCCTAGTTGCTGTGGCACACCCTCTGGATTGGCAGCACTTCCATGATATCCATTCTCTACACAATGTTAAACCATTTAGGCTCTACGTATGCAACTCAGTAGCAGCTCCACCAACTTTTTCTCTATACTTTGCCTACTGTTTGGGTGTCATGACAGCTGATGACCTTTTAAAAAGCCATTATGGCTGCCAAGCATTCCTGCCTTTTAGGGTTTGTCTGTGCCACATCTTATTAGAATCAATGCACATACCAGTAGCCAACACAAGGTGTATTTCCAGCTATAACTGAGGAAGGGGTGTTGTCCCGAAGTGCATCTTTCAATGCTTGTTTAAAATACAACGGAGTAGCTGAGCTTAGTTTCTGAATTGTACTGGCCTTTATATTTCGGTCAGCTATGCCTATAGCCATCACATTTTTTTCTTCACTAGTCCATTAGAATAGTCTCACTTGTCAGTGCGACTATTATTGGGTTGGCTGCAAGACTCCATCGGGGGCCGGCACCCTGCTTCCTGCACTTCCATTGCATCGGCGCTCAGCAGTCGGGACTCCTTGTTCTGCAGACCTTGCTGTCGCCGGAACACCGAGGTGCATTATATCCTGCCTGGCGGCACAGACTGGTGTGAGTCTCCTGTTCGGGATTCTGGGCCCTTGAGAAAGGCGGTGACGGGCTATTCTATATAGGAGACTACCAGATTACATATTACAGGTGCTGGGACTGTCACTCTGGACGGCATAAGGCATGGAGCCTGCTGAGAGAGACCCTCTGCATATTCCTAAGGGACTGCCCTTCTGCTATACTGCGCCATTTTGTGGACATAGCCGCAGCTGGGGAGACACTGCTGACACCATTGAAAAGAGATGGAGAGATGGAGAATGCCGCGGACTTCTGCCACAGCTGTCACAGCTGTGGCAGAAGTCCGCGGCATGCTATCCCATTGCATTCAATGGGATCCCATTGAAAGCACTGCTTTCTGGCAAGCCCAGCGGAATGATTATTGGGGAAGGGCTTGAAATATAAGCCCTTCCCTGATAATCATCAATAAGTGGTAAAAAAAAAATTTTTTTAATTACTCACCTCTCCGCCGCTCAGACGCGTCCTCCGGCTGGCTCCCCGGTAAGCTAAGATATTGCTATTCATGAATGAATAGCTAAGGGCTATCTGTCATTGGCTGAGCGCTCAGCCAATAGATAAGCACTAGCTGCTATTGGCTGAACCCTCAGCCAATCAGCACAGCCCTTTCAGGAGGCAGGGATTTTTAAATCCCCGCCTGCTGAAAGAGCTTAACAGCAGTGCAGGGGAGCCAGCTGGAGGATGCTTCTGAGCGGCGGAGAGGTGAGTGATTTAAAAAAAAATTTTTTTACCACTTATTGATGATTATCGGGGAAGGGCTTATATTTCAAGCCCTTCCCCGATAATCATACTGCGGGGCTTGCCAGAAAGCAGTGCTTTCAATGGGATCGGCAGCAGTGCTGATTCCATTGAAAGCAATGGGATAGCATGCCGCGGACTTCTGCCAAAGCTGTGACAGCTGTGACAGAGGACTGCGGGGATTAAGAAAACTCCTGCCACAGCTGTCACAGCGAAAATATCGCCAGTGGGTGTCCACACTAAGACAGATGAGCTGGAGAACCGTCTATGTCGCCACAATCTATAATCTATCCGGGTTCTGTTCTATATCAAGCTCAACGCGTTTCTTCGCTTGCGCGATTCGTCAGGAGCAAAAATGCCATGCAATTAGAAGCAGATAGGTAACAAGGATCCAACACTCTGTTATATAGGCCTAAATCCAGAATAAAATTGGATTAGGCGTATCGAGTGTATAGACATCAGATACAAGCGTTTAATCACTCAAAGATGAATTCAGAGTTGATTCCGCTGTGCAATTTAATGATCATCAGTCATGGTCAATTAAACTGATACAACTTGTAGATGGGATGCACATCCGCAGGTATCAATCCCCAGATGGATGTATACTGCCAGAGCCAAATGAAAGGCTATTAAGGGTCCCAGACAGCGATATGTCTAAACGCGGTAAAGATTAGGAATTTCTGAGTACTGACCCTAATGTCTGAAACTTCGCATACCCCGTTGTCAGTAGGGTGCTGCTGTATAACCCATAGTCCCTAACTTCAAGGCTGGAGCTGCTGCCAGGTCTTTCTGTTTCTTCATTTGGTCCGCTTACCACTCTCTGTAGCCGGGCTACCAATGATTAGTGTTGGTGCCTGAGCATAGAAACGCGTTGAGCTTGATATAGAACAGGATAGATTATTCATCCTTCTATAATATCGGGTACTGAATCATATAGTAAGGATCTTAGTTATCTGCACTTCATTAGTGTATATCTAAACCAATAAAAAGAACATCATTGGAGGCGCCAAACAGTAATCGCTGGTTTGAAGTTAGGTTCTTTATTGGAAAGAACTTTGGAACGAGCAACAATCCCAGCAGGTTTCTACCATTAAACCTGACGCAGTGCAAGTAAGTTGCGCTGAGGCATGAGTTTTTGCGCATACTCCCGTGCGAAGGAGTGCTAATATATATCTCCATACTACATTCTCCGAGCTCCGCGGCTTGTGGATTCAGTGCAGCGTTGGCGCCGGGTACATCCCCTCACTTTTCCTTGCGGCTCTCCACCTCTAGACGCTCAACACTCCACATGGAGCTTCGTACTATTTCCTGGAAGGTCCGCAGTGCGCCCGCCTCCGCAGCCTCATGTACCGAGCTCCGTGCCACTGCGGACTCAACCGACCCGTAGGTGTGAATGTCATCTCTCAGACACCGCAGAGCGCCACTGCACAGGGTGCCCCGTCCCCCGTTACAAGACCCTTTACATCATCCATCCTCATGTTGCTCACTACACTGAGGGCTCATTCACACGGGCCGATTTGGGCGCATATTTACACGATACTAAACATGGGGCTTTTTCACTAATTTTTTTCAAACAGAAAAAGGTTAACGGGCACAAATAGTTTTTTTTGGCAGAGATTTTTTTTACTATTTCTATTTTTTCACCTTTTTAATTCCCTTTGGAGAACTTGAAGCTGCAAACTTCTGATAGCTCAGATCTGTGATTCCTGACCTGATTCGGCACACCTTGTCAAAAATTTTTATCTCACTTCACCCCTGCCAAAAATTCTCCCTCTCTCTGCAGTACTTCTGTACTGCAGTGTATTATCACCATTCTTTTACATAAGAGGTCATGGCAGACCCAGAGGCCACTGTTAGACCTCTGATTGCCATGACAGAGGGCCAGTGACACCCCAGAGGGAGCTCCCTCCCTTTATTAACTCCATGCAGTTGGAGTCTGGTTGTCAGCCAAATCCGTTTCCCACTGTGGAGCTCGTGCCGTTCATATGACCTAAATATACATCTTTTTGCAGACCCCCCACCCTGGATATATATATACTGTATGTTCTGGGGTGGGAAGGGGTTAAGTCTATCTAGAAGTGTGGACTTACTTTGTACACCACCGACTACTGGAGGGAGATTGCAACAAATTTTGAAACTTTTTAAAGGGACCTTTCACACGTGATGGAATTACGCCGCAGGACGTCTCCCAATCCACAGCGGCGGAATTCCACACCAAAATCCGCAAACCAACTGCAGATTTTGATGCAGAATTGCAGGCAGGTTTTACGCCATTTTCAAACCTGCATTAAAATTTGCAGGTAGCCTGCGGATTTTAGTGCAGAATTTACCGCGGCTCGTCGTGCGGCCTATTCCGTCCCGCGTAAAAGGACCCCAAAAATACATCATAAATATCTCAACATCCCGGTAAAGCAGCGAGCCACGCCCCTTCCTAGACACTTTTGTAGCGGAACATCTGTTGTTTTTTTGCGCAAATTAATCGTTAATTTGTCTAAATTCATTTACACAGAAGCGGCGCAACTTATATGCAAACCAGTTTGCACAGTCTGGGTTAGTTCACACGGCCGCATCTGCACGGAAAACTTTGGTTAATTCGCATGAGCGCATTTTTTCACGTAATCTGTGATCACATGAAAAACTATGCAACATGGGTTTTTTTGTGCGCATTTTGCAGCACCAGACCCCAGTGAAATCAATGGGCTCTTGCAGTACTTCCGTAAACGCACGCAACATATGCCGAAAATTAGTGTATTCGGGGCGCATATACGCACAAAATCAATGGGATTTCCTGCATATTGACTTGTATGCGTGAACGCACAGAGCATTTGCGCACATAAATACACAGCGGAGCGGGCCAAATACTTCGGTGTGAGTGCGGCAGAAGTGTATCGCGCCCCGTCTTAGAATGACCCCGCCAGTCTGACATATCGGTGACTTTGCTGTATATTTTTCCTTTTTTCCCCCCGCTTCCCCTGAGGTGGAACTTCTCCTTTTGACAAATGACCCCCATGAACGGTGATTTTGGATTGCAAGCAGCGACTTCTTGCGCTCATTAGCAGGTCCCGGCATTACTGTGTGTGTTTGTCGCCCTCTTGTGGTCACACGTGGCACACGGAATGACAGCTTCCAGCCGTGCGGAAATTAATCATCATTGTCTTGGAGTTTATGGGCACACGCTGTCCGTCGCTTTCGTATGATCGCGGGCAGGATGTACCATGGGTTATTTAGTCTTGGGCTTTGTCTTCTGTTTGTACAAGCGCAGATCACAAGGCCGCGCAATTCTTCCGTCAGATTTTATGTGCACAGCAGTTAATAATAATGGCTTCCAGCCTGAGGGCAGATGGGAGCTGAAGTTAAACTCCGTGATGATGCCTGACCACACATCCTGCAGTCCTCAGCCGCCAACAGAAGATCACTTCCTAGTCGCAGGATTCATCTAGTGCTGCTCAGCCAATCAATGCAGCGCTTGATGAGCCAATGCGATGGCTGTGATTGGTTCATCCAGCGCTGCATTGGTTGGCTGAGTAGCACTAGATGGACCAATCAACACAGCGTGTTGTGGAGGTGGGATTTATGAGTTGGCTGAGCCGCAGCATTGATTGACCAATTCAGAAATTTTGTCTCCACAATCTGATTGGCTGAGCAGAGTTTGAAGAACCAATCAATGCAGAGCTGCATGAACCAATCCCTGCCCAAAAGAATGGGGGTCATATTTGTGCAAGATTTATGCGTCTCGCAACGCACAAATCTCAAACGATTTTTTCCGCCTTAGGGCTCCTTCACACTGACGATCGCGATGTCGACACAAGATAATCGCGGCAAAATCACATTTTTGCTCACATGATTTTTGAGTGTCGGCGAAGCTTTTTCGGGCTGCGCAATAAACAACAGGAGTATCTAATGTTAAAAACGTATCACATAAACATCGCAAGTTCGTGCATTGCCATGCGCTAAAGCAGACACTCCATAGGGAAACATGGGCGAGGAAAAAAAACGCCAAATGCAGAAAGACGGGACAGGCTGCGATTTTCAAATCTCGCAACATCGCAGATCAGAAAACATCACAAATGGGAATGAGACCGCTGAAAATAATGGGATTCAGAATTCTGCATTTTCATTTGCTCTTCTATTGCGCAAAAATAGCGAGATTTTCTCACCGGTGTGAAGGAGCCCTAAGGAAGGTGCGTGAGCGGTTGTTCATCAGTACCCGACACCTGTGTAATGCTCCTCCTTATAGCATTTTCGCAGTCTGCATGCTGGGGGTTGTGGTGCTTCTACCTGCCCTCCTGTATTAGTACATTGGTAAGTTCATGGCTGCTTTCTGGGATTTCCTTCCAAGAAGTTGACCCAGGACATACAAGGGCAGCAAGAAACACACGTGATGATGGTCCCATTGCCGGTACGGGTCAGTGTGGGTCCGATGCCGATAAGGACAGCGCACAGATGTGAAAACTGCTCATGTGAATAAGCCCCAACATGGTCATCCGCGTGATTCTGCCCAGTACAAATGCTGCAAATGAAGGACACTTGGAGATTGGCACCTAATTCTAGCCTTATGAACTAAGCTTACGGGCTGGAAGTCAGTGACCCGTGGAGTCCGGAGATGGAGGTCCTTCTGCTGTAGCAATCATGCACTTGCGCCATCTTCTGGCCATAACATATGCTGATAACCAACTAGTTAGCGAAGATCGAACCAATTTGTCCAGCTTTAATTAGAGGCTAAAATAGCAGAAGGTCCCCCAGCAATAAGGTTTACGCTTTCCCCTGCGAAGGAGCGCTCACTTGCCATTTTGCCTCGGACACGGTGCGCGAATTGCGCATGCAAAAAGTAATGCGGCATGCAAACCAAGATAGTGTATGGGGGATGTTGGCACGCAGCACGTATGTGATTCACTGCGCACTTGCTGCGTGCTCCTGCGCGGCAGATACGGAAAGCGCTGGTGTGAGAGCCCCAATACAGGGGAAGGCGGTCTGCGATTCTCAGGCTTGCAGTTCTCAGCTCCATAGCAGCTCTGTGTTGTGGCTGCGGCCGATGATTGCTACAATGTTACAACTTACAGCCCTAAGAGCAGAATAGAATTGTTACTTTATGGGGCTGCCAGGATTTACTAAAGCAGGCTGGTTTTCAATAAAAACATTGGCCGGCACAATCTAAGGCCGGTCAGCTCCACGATTTGCTGCAGACTGCGCTATTCTACTGTCCAAAAGAAGGGAAACAAGAAGGACTGGAAGCAAACGGGAGGCTTTATGTTTACTGGCCTTTATATAGAATAGATAGATGGAAAGATATGACACAGATGAATAGATAGATATGAGATCAATAGACAGAGACAATAGATAGATAGATAGATAGATAGATAGATAGATATGAGAGAGATAGATAGATAGATAGATAGATAGATAGATAGATAGATAGATAGATAGGAGATAGATAGATAGATAGATAGATAGGAGATAGATAGATAGATAGATAGATAGATAGGAGATAGATAGATAGATAGATAGATAGATAGGAGATAGATAGATAGGAGATAGATAGATATGAGATAAATAGATAGATAGATAGGAGAGAGATAGATAGATAGATAGATAGATAGATAGATAGATAGATAGATAGGAGATAAATAGATAGATAGATAGATAGATAGATAGGAGATAGATAGATAGATAGATAGATAGATAGATAGATAGATAGATAGATAGGAGATAGATAGATAGATAGATAGATAGATAGGAGATAGATAGATAGATAGATAGATAGGAGATAGATAGATAGATAGATAGATAGATAGATAGATAGATAGATATGAGATCAATAGACAGAGACCATAGATAGACAGATATGAGATAGATAGATATGAGATAGATAGATAGATAAATAGATAGATAGATAGATAGTAGAGATGAGCGAACGTGTTCTTCCGAGCTTGATATTCGTGCGAATATTAGGGTGTTCGGGATGTTCGTTATTCGTGACGAACACCATGCGGTGTTCGGGTTACTTTCACTTCCTTCCCTGAGACGTTAGCGCTCTTTTCTGGCCAATTGAAAGACAGGGAAGGCATTACAACTCCCCCCTGCAACGTTTAAGCCCTATACCACCCCCCTGCTGTGAGTGGCTGGCGAGATCAGGTGTTCGCCTAATATAAAAGTCGGCCCCTCCCGCGGCTCGCCTCAGATGCGGTGTGAGTTAGATGAGGGACAGTGCTGTTTGTACCGGAGCTGCTGTAGGGAAAGAATTGGTAGTTAGTGTAGGCTTCAAGACCCCCCAAAGGTCCTTATTAGGGCCACTGATAGCTGTGTGTTGGCTGCTGTTAGCAGTGGCATTTTTTTTTTCTCAAAATCGCCTCTGCAGACCGTTGCACCTGGCATTAGGGACAGAAGTGCTGCATAGGCAGGGAGAGTGTTAGGAGTGAGTGTAGCCTTCAAGAACCTCAACGGTCCTTTCTAGGGCCATATTTATCCGTGTGCAGTACTGTCCAGGCTGCTGTTAGCTGTGCTGCATTTTTTTTGGGCTTCTCAAAATCGCCTCTGCAGAGCATTCCACCCTCCATTGATACTGCAGGGAAAGAATTGTATAGGCAGGGCCACAACACAGTTATTATTCATAGAATATACGCAGTGCTGCCTTTTGGTGGAAAAACAAGTGAAAACAAATCTATTTGTCCAGCCTCTGTCCGTCCTTACGGGCGGTGGACACGTGTGAGCTGCGTGAAGAACAGTGCTAAATCATACGCACCCAGCTACGCTTTACTGCTGGCTTCGCCATTTGCTTTCCTTAATTGGGAAAAAAAATACCTGCTCTGCCAGAGTTATAATAACTCTGCTACCCTCACGTTCTGTGACACATAAGCAGGGACACAGCACAGTTATTAAACTTAGATAATTCATTCACTAGAGGCAGTGGGGCCTTTCGTTTTCCAAAAAGGGCAAAAATTATATTTGGCCTGCAGTCTTGCGCCAATTTATTTCCTGCCTGTGAAATCAAATCACTGGTAATACAGCATGCTGAGGGGTAGGGGTAGGCCTAGAGGACGTGGACGCGGCCGAGGACGCGGAGGGCCAAGTCAGGGTGTGGGCACAGGCCGAGCTCCTGATCCCGGTGTGTCGCAGCCGACTGCTGCGCGATTAGGAGAGAGGCACGTTTCTGGCGTCCCCACATTCATCGCCCAATTAATGGGTCCACGCGGGAGACGGTTATTAGAAAATGAGCAGTGTGAGCAGGTCCTGTCCTGGATGGCAGAAAGTGCTTCGAGCAACCTATCGTCTACCCGCAGTTCTGCGCTGTCCACTGCTGCCAATCCGAATCCTCTGTCTGCTGCTCCTCCTTCCTCCCAGCCTCCTCACTCCACTACAATGACACCTGCTCAGGAGCGGGAAGACTCCCAGGAACTGTTCTCGGGCCCCTGCTTAGATTGGGCAGCAGCGGTTCCTCTCCCACCAGAGGAGTTTATCGTCACTGATGCCCAACCATTCGAAAGTTCCCGGGGTCCGGGGGAAGAGGCTGGGGACTTCCGCCAACTGTCTCAACAACTTTCTGTGGGTCAGGAGGACGATGACGATCAGACACAGTTGTCTTGCAGTGAGGTAGTAGTAAGGGCAGTAAGTCCCAGGGAGCAGCGCACAGAGGATTCGGAGGAAGAGCAGCAGGACGATGAGGTGACTGACCCCACCTGGTGTGCAACGCTTACTCAGGAGGACAGGTCTTCAGAGGGGGAGTCAAGGGCATCAGCAGGGCAGGTTGCAAGAGGCAGTGCGGTGGCCAGGGGTAGAGGCAGGGCCAGACCGAATAATCCACCAAGTGTTTCCCAAAGCGCCCCCTCGCGCCATGCCACCCTGCGGAGGCCGAGGTGCTCTAAGGTCTGGCAGTTTTTCACAGAGACGCCTGACGACCGACGAACAGTGGTGTGCAACCTTTGTCGCGCAAAGCTCAGCCGGGGAGCCAACACCAACAGCCTCACCACCACCAGCATGCGCAGACATATGATGGCCAAGCACCCCGCAAGGTGGGACAAAGGCCGTTCACCGCCTCCGGTTTGCACCCCTGCCTCTCCCCCTGTGCCCCAACCTGCCACTGAGATGCAACCCCCCTCTCAGGACACAGGCACTACCGCCTCATGGCCTGCACCCACGCCCTCATCTCCGCTGTCCTCGGCCCCATCCAGCAGTGTAGTTCAGCGCACCGTTCAGCCGTCGCTTGCGCAAGTGTTCGAGCGCAAGCGCAAGTACGCCGCCACGCACCCGCACGCTCAAACGTTAACCGTCCGCATCGCAAAATTCATCAGCCTTGAGATGCTGCCGTATAGGGTTGTGGAAACGGAGTCCTTCAAAAGTATCATGGAGGCGGCGGCCCCGCGCTACTCAGTTCCCAGTCGCCACTACTTTTCCCGATGTGCCGTCCCAGCCCTGCACGACCACGTCTCCCGCAACATTGTGCGTGCCCTCACCAACGCGGTTACTGCCACGGTCCACTTAACTACGGACACGTGGACAAGCACAGGCGGGCAGGGCCACTACATCTCCCTGACGGCACATTGGGTGAATTTAGTGGAGGCTGGGACAGAGTCAGAGCCTGGGACCGCTCACGTCCTACCCACCCCCAGAATTGCGGGCCCCAGCTCGGTGCTGGTATCAGCGGAGGTGTATGCTTCCTCCACTAAAGCACCCTCCTCCTCCTCCTCCTCCTCTGTCTCACAATCAAGATGTGTTAGCAGCAGCATGTCGCCAGCAGTCGGTGTCGCGCGGTGTGGCAGCACAGCGGTGGGCAAGCGTCAGCAGGCCGTGCTGAAACTACTCAGCTTAGGCGATAAGAGGCACACGGCCCACGAACTGCTGCAGGGTCTGACACAGCAGACCGACCGCTGGCTTGCGCCGCTGAGCCTCCAACCGGGCATGGTCGTGTGTGACAACGGCCGTAACCTGGTGGTGGCTCTGCAGCTCGGCAGCCTCACGCACGTGCCATGCCTGGCCCACGTCTTTAATTTGGTGGTTCAGCGCTTTCTGAAAAGCTACCCACGCTTGTCAGACCTGCTCGTAAAGGCGCGCCGGCTCTGCGCACATTTCCGCAAGTCCCACACGGACGCTGCCACCCTGCGCACCCTGCAACATCACTTTAAGCTGCCAGTGCACCGACTGCTGTGCGACGTGCCCACACGGTGGAACTCTACGCTCCACATGTTGGCCAGGCTCTATGAACAGCGTAGAGCTATAGTCGAATACCAACTCCAACATGGGCGGCGCAGTGGGAGTCAGCCTCCTCAATTCCTTTCAGAAGAGTGGGCCTGGTTGGCAGACATCTGCCATGTCCTTGGTAATTTTGAGGAGTCTACCCAGGTGGTGAGCGGCGATGCTACAATCATTAGCGTCACCATTCCTCTGCTATGCATCTTGAGAAATTCCCTGCAAACCATAAAGGCAGCTGCTTTGCGCTCGGAAACGGGGGCGGGGGAAGACAGTATGCCGCTGGATAGTCAGGGCACCCTCCTGTCTATTTCTCAGCGCGTACAGGAGGAGGAGGAGGAGCATGAGGAGGATGAGGAGGAGGGGGAAGAGACAGCTTGGGCCGCTGCTGACGGTACACCGGCTGATTGCCTGTCATCCTTTCAGCGTGTATGGCCTGAGGAGGAGGAGGAGGAGGAGGAGGAGGAGGAGGATCCTGAAAGTGATCTTCCTAGTGAAGACAGCCATGTGTTGCGTACAGGTACCCTGGCACACATGGCTGACTTCATGTTAGGATGCCTTTCTCGTGACCCTCGCGTTGCACGCATTCTGGCCACTACGGATTACTGGGTGTACACACTGCTCGATCCACGGTATAAGGAGAACCTGCCCACTCTGATTCCCGAAGAGGAAAGGGGTTCGAGAGTGTTGCTATACCACAGGACCCTTGCGGACAAGCTGATGGTAAAATTCCCAGCCGACAGCGCTAGTGGCAGAAGGCGCAGTTCCGAGGGCCATGTTGCAGGGGATGTGCGTAGATCGAGCAGCATGTACATCCCAGGCAGTGCAACAGTCTTTAAGGGCCTGGCCAGCTTTATGGCTCCCCACCAAGACTGTGTCACCGCTCCCCAGTCACGGCTGAGTCGGCGGGAGCACTGTAAAAGGATGGTGAGGGAGTACGTAGCGGATCGCACGACCATCCTTGGTGACGCCTCTGCCCCCTACAACTACTGGGTGTCGAAGCTGGACACGTGGCCTGAACTAGCCCTGTATGCCCTTGAGGTGCTTGCTTGTCCTGCGGCTAGCGTGTTGTCGGAGAGGGTGTTTAGTGCGGCTGGGGGAATCATCACCGATAAGCGTAGCCGCTTGTCAACCGACAGTGCCGACAGGCTAACACTCATCAAGATGAACAAAGGCTGGATTTCGCCAGACTTCTCTTCTCCACCAGTGGACAGCAGCGATACGTAAGCAATACGTAGGCTGCACCCGCGGATGGAAGCATCGTTCTCTCTCACCATCCAAAACGGGGACATTTCTGCTTCATCAATCTGTGTCTAATATTCCTCCTCCTCCTCCTCCTGCTCCTCCTCCTGAAACCTCACGTAATCACGCTGAACGGGCAATTTTTCTTAGGGCCACAAGGCTCACTCAAATAATTTTTCTGAACAATTTTTATAAGTTTCAATGCGCTTAAAAGCGTTGGAACTTTAACTTGAACCAATTTTTCGTTAAACTGGGCTGCCTCCAGGCCTAGTTACCACTTAAGCCACATTAACCAAAGCGATTAATGGGTTTCACCTGCCCTCTTGGCTGGCCATGGCCAATTTTTGGGATGTACATTAGTACTGTTGATACAGCAATTTTTGTGGGCCCTCGCCTACAGTGTAATCCAATTAATTTTTAGCCCACCTGCATTACAGCTGACGTTACATCCGCTGTGTTGGGCAATGCAATGGGATATTTCTATGTACCGCCGGTGGCTTCCTGGCACCCACCCAGGCAGTGGGTCCACAGGGAGTTAAACCTACATGTGTCCACTTGTAAAGAACCCCAGTCTGACTGGGGCATGCAGTGTGGGCCGAAGCCCACCTGTATTACGCACGACATTACTACCTCAGCTGTGTTGGGCAATGCAATGGGATATTTCTATGTACCGCCGGTGGCTTCCTGGCACCCACCCATGCTGTAGGTGCACAGGGAATTATAAATGCATCTGTTTCCACTTATAAAGAAACCCCAGTCTGACTGGGGCATGCAGTGTGGGCCGAAACCCACCTGCATTAACCCTTTCCAGTCCACTGTGTGACCTGTGAAGACATTAGGGTTTAAGGCTGTACAGCTCCGTTGTTGGTAGACGTCCGTCGGGGTTCTCTTACTGTATATTGCCAGCCTCTCTGCTGTCGGAGCCTATCCTACGTGTCAGCTCATGCAGTACTGGCTTTAGCCAGCATATAGCGCCGTTGTATAACAGCAGAAAAAGAGTAAGCCCCCTAGGAAAACCATATACAAATTGGATTGGAAAGGGTTAAGCACAACATTACTACCTCAGCTGTGTTGGGCAATGCAATGGGATATTTCTATGTACCGCCGGTGGCTTCCTGGCACCCACCCATGCTGTAGGTGCACACGGAGTTTTTACTACATCTGTACACTTATAAAGAACCCCAGTCAGACTGGGGCATGCAGTCTGCACCTGCATTAAGCACGACATTACTACCTCAGCTGTGTTGGGCAATGCAATGGGATATTTCTGTGTACCGCCGGTGGGTTCCAGGGAGCCACCCATGCTGTGGGTCGACAGGGACTTCACAATAGGGAGTTGTACCTGCCTGTGTCTATGAATTAAAAAGCCCGGTCTGACTGGGGCATGCAGACACCTTGACAGAATGAATAGTGTGTGGCACATAGGTTCCCCATTGCTATGCCCACGTGTGCAGCTCCTGATGGCGGTGGCACAGGATTCTATTTCTCATTGCTTCTGTACAGCATTGTGGGCTATCGCTCCGCCACTTTTAAAGAGGGTCGCTGCCTAGCCGTGCCAACCTCTGCAGTGTGTGCCTGCGGTCCCTCGTCATGGCAGACGCAATTCTAAATAGACATGAGCGTGGTGTGGCATGAGGGCAGCTGAAGGCTGCGCAGGGACACTTTGGTGTGCGCTGTGGGGGGGAGGGGGGGCGGTTGGGCAGCATGTAACCCAGGAGAAGTGTCAGTGGAGTGTCATGCAGGCAGTGATTGTGCTTTGTTGGAGGTAGTGTGGTGCTTAGCAAAGGTATGCCATGCTAATGAGGGCTTTTCAGAAGTAAAAGTTGTTGGGAGGGGGGGGGCCCACTCTTGCCGGTATTGTGGCTTAATAGTGGGACCTGGGAACTTGAGATGCAGCCCAACATGTAGCCCCTCGCCTGCCCTATCCGTCACTGTGTCATTCCCATCACTTTCCTGAATTGCCCAGATTTTCACACATGAAAACCTTAGCGAGCATCGGCGAAATACAAAAATGTTCTGGTCGCCCATTGACTTCAATGGGGTTCGTTGTTCGAAACGAACCCTCGAACATCGCGGGAAGTTCGTTACGAATAACGAACACCCGAACATTTTGGTGTTCGCTCATCTCTACTCTTGAACATGGGGACAAGTGTGGGAGGTGGCTATCTAGGACCCTACATCCCAGAGCCTCTATGACTCACATCCCTAAGATTCAGTCACATGGGGCTTTATCAGACCCCTTTAGTATCCAAAATGGTTTAAGGCAGGGATGTCTATTGTCCCCCGTCTTGTACATCCTGACAATGGAATTGTTGGCCAATGCTATGAACGCCTCCATTAGAGGAGTGGTAGTGGGATTATAAATTGTCCCTTTTTGCTGATGACCTCCTCCTTTTCCCATCTTGCCCCAGTGTGGGTATATATGTATTGTTACAGGAATTCAACAGATTTAGTGACATAAGAAATTTTAAAATCAATCTACAAAAAAACTGAAATCTTGAATGTCACCTTGCCGCAAGCCGAGGAGTTCCTCCTGCAGAAACAGTTTCCATTTACATAGAAAAACACTGCCATTAAATACCTAGGTATTCAATTTCTAGTGGAACTCTCTCCGACGTTGTCAAGGACCAGGGAGAGCAGAAGTCGGGGGTCCCTGCAACGTAGCCCGCAACCCCTGTCCCTGCCTACTTGTCCCCCAGGGTGGCAACTGGGTGATGGTCCCTACTCTGAGCTAGGGAAAATGAGGCAGGGCACCACAGTCCCTGGACACAAAGAACAAGAATACAGACAGACAAACAACCAGAGAGTAGTACCAAGGGAAACAACAAACCAGTCCAGGAGGCGAAGGTCCAAGCGCAGAAGTCAGTCCAAGAAGTGCAGTACAGGCAAGGGAAGAGCGGAGTCCGGTCTGGGGAAAAACCGAGGTCAATACACTATCAAATAATAGGGGAACACTGGTGAGTGACAGGAAGCCTAATCAAACACTGGCAGTGTCAGGAAGAAACTGAGGGTTTAAATGCTGTCAGAGCTCCCGCCCCAGAAGCTGATTGGGGCGGGGAGCCTGACAGCACCAAAAGTAATCACAGAGTGTCGGGAGAACTGCCCCTAGCACTAGCCGAACAATCTTAGACAGAGGAGGTGCAGTCGGATATCATAGCAACAAGAACGCGGTGCTGGGCAGCAGCCGTCGTGTCCCGAACACCCCTACGGTGTATAGGAGCCACGCAACCAGGAGTAGTAACCAGTGCCAGGGTTCCCCTGTTCCATGCACCACCCGAGGGAGCGTCAGTATTGGCAGTGCGGGCACGGCGACTCCCTGCCGAGCACCTGGACTGAGCGGTCGCTTGTGGACTCAGCTCCCGGGAATCCACGCTGAAAACCTAACTTTTTCATCCTGTGACGCAGACACCTTGCTCCCGTCTGTCGCATTGAGCACCGGAGGAAAGGAGGAACAGGCTGTGACACACCCCACACCTGTGTGCGGCTGTGAAGAACCTGTTCCCTGAAGCCGCGGACTTTCCTGGCACCAGTCCCAGCACCCACTCACTTCCTCCAGGATGTTGGAGGGAGGCATACATCTGGCGGCAGTGAATTTGCGGACGCTTGCTGGGGCCTTCGACACCAGCTGGAGCTGAGCGGGAGATCTGAAGGAGTCCCAGCGCTGCACGGGCAGTCAGGGCATCGCACCAGGGAGCAGTTGAGGTGAGGCTCCCGCGCTGTCTGTGGAGAGCAATGCCAGGCTCTCCGGGCCCCGTCCTCTATGAAGATCTCCAGCTGCTTGTCCTGCACAGGACACAGACCCCCCACGTGTGAACTCTGCAGCCACGCTCCACAACATCAGCTGCCATAGTCACAACCAGAGCAGAGCAGGCCATCTGATTTATGGCCACCAGTTTGAGACTGTTTCACTAACTCTCTGCTGCCACTTTGTGGCTGGTTATGGCATGACAGCCTCAAACTTACAACAGTAAAAGTACTGTGACACAGAGACACAAGAAGATTGGTCGACCAATTCATAAAATAAAATTTACAGCACGCTTCTACTTTTGTCTTGAGCAATAAAGTACGAACGACAAGCATACTGCACAGCCCCTGCTGACTACGCTGCAGACTCTCTGATCCCCCCTATTGGGGGAGCTCATACATAGTTAGTGGGATGACTACGGTCTACCCATGAGCTGTGCTCTGACCCCGTCCTAGTAATTATAACGGAAACTATACTCAGTAATACCCATGCATAGTAGAAGCGGTTCAGGATCTAGTATGTACAGAAAAGGTGGTGAACCGAAGAAAGCACGACCATTAACCACCCAGGGTGCCCTACCAGAACTCTTTTCACAATCCCAATTAAATTCTCATCCCTCAGCTCCAATCCAGAGGATCACCCTACCAGTGGGCGATCCACCGAACCAGCTGTAACATCCCAACACGCTTAACTTTCCACCTCAGAAGCCGCACTCTTCAGTCATATTAAAAGAATGGTTTGAAATAAGATTCAGGACAACGTACAGGCAACCTCGAACAGAAAACAGATGAGATTGCCAACCTAGACCAAGAGCGAGCTAAGTGGGATGACTATTCTGTGAGGGGGGAGCCCCTTGAGTCGAAATGCGAGGATCTCAAAATCAGGAGCAAGAAAGTAAATATACGCATCCAAGGTCTCCCCAAATCCATCGTCAACCTGAAAAAAGCTGCAACCAACCTGTTGGCTGCACTCCTCCCACAAATATCACAGGAGTCACTTTACATTGACAGAATACACCGCGCCCTTTCTAAACCCGCTAATCCTGATCTACCGAGGGACATTGTGTTAGGGCTCCTCTATTCTGAAATGAGAGACCAACGTCTGTCTGCCGCTCGAGTTCTAGATTCATTGCCAGGGGTGCCTTCTTCTGTTCAGATCTTTGCCGACATTGCCCCCTTCACGCTAGCAAAGCGACGAAACCTGAGACCCATCATCTTGGCGTTGCAACGAGCAAAAATTAGATATTGGTGGATTTTCGCATTTGCCTTGCTTGGCAGCATCAACCAAAGATCTCTAGAAGAAGAAAGAATTAACTATGAACGGAGAGTTGGTGGCCCCCCAGATCTCAGCATGTGACACGTTCTTGGACGACAGTAGGAAATCCTCACCATAACTCGACACCAGCAGACTCTACTGGAACTAGCAAATCAACAGCGTCCTAGCTTGGCTCTAATTAAAACATTAAAGACCCTAAAATACAGCTTAACCTTCTATACACCTCACAAGCGGAGAGTGCCCTCCAGGGACTCAGTCCACCTATTATAAATTAGCAAATGAGCCTGATAGATTATTGGCTGCCCGGCTTAGAACAAAGGGGTGAATAACCTCAGTAGGTTCCATCACAGCAAATAATGGGGCTTGCACCTCGAACCCAGATACAATATCTTTATACTCGCCCATACTTTTTAGGACTTCTACAGTAACCTTTATAAACATAAGCCCCAAAGATCCCCCAACGCCCTCCAAGATTTTTAAAAAAATATTCCACTCCCGAAACTCACAATGGAGCAAAACTCATGCTTAAGCCAACATATCACACAGGGGGAGGTGGAAGAGATCATTAAATATCTAAAGCAGGGTAAAGCCCCCGGCCCAGACGGTCTGATAGCCCTATACTATAAAACATTCCTCGCTTTCATCTCTTGTCCTCGAACGCTCCTCTATAATGACCCTATCCAGACCCCTCACCTCCCTACCAAATCTAATAGCATCACTAGATTAGTTTGCTGAGGTCTCAGGCTTAATAGTAAATATGGATAAGACGAAAGCCCTATTCTATAATATACCCCTAATATGCAGAAGCTCGTTGAGCTTAATTATGGGTTCAAAGCCTCCCCACACTACATCACCTACCTGAGAATTAGGCTTACCTCCTCCCTCGACACACTATATAAATGGAACTACCCCCATTATTTACTTCCCTTAAATCAGAGATGAAGAGATGGGATCAGCCGACCCTCTCATAGATAGGACGGATTATCTCAGTAAAAATGATAATTTTGCCTGGTCTCCTATATCTTTTCAGGGGTCTGCCCATAGAGGTCCCTGAAATCTATCTTCCACTTCATATGGAAGAACAAAAGACCCAGAATCAAACAAAAAGTTATGCAGTACCATAAACGGAACTATCAGTCCCCAACCTGAGAAAGTATTTTCTGGCAGCTCCATTGTCACAGATCCCCCATATTTGCGGGTACAAGGAGGCCTCTGTGGGCAGATCTGGAGGCGGCCCTTCTGGCCCCAGTAGGGCTTGGGTGATTTTCTGAGATAAAGGTATCAAACCCACAATCGTGAGCATTGTTTGTCTAGTGCATACACCAACTGTTGTGTTACAATAACATTATTATTGGCTTACGGTACTATCGGTGTGCGGTGCCTTTTTTGTGTTTACATACATTTTTATTATTTTCCTTTGAAGCGAAACATTAAGTCATAAAACAATGATAAGTCTTGATAGGTAATAGATTGCAAGGTGTAAAGTCTCACCCTACAAGCTGTTCATATTGTAGAAGGAGGGACCCTGAAAGAAAGCAATCTCAACAAGAAGGGAAAGACCTGACAGGCAGAAAAAGGGGGTAGATGTGGGGGAGGTAATGGGCAAATCAGTTAAAAACAGTGGAAGGAGATTGTGTCGTCGCCCCCCACCCCCCCGATGGTGGGATAAATGGGCCGGATTACAGATTAAATAGGGGGAGTGGGGGAGACTCTGACAGACTGGACAATCTGGGATTGGATTGAAAGGCTCCGTAGCCTCATAGTGACGGAATATTCCAGGAAGTCCGGGTTGAGAGATAAGGATTTAGAATTATTAACTCTAAGACCCAAGACTGAGCCAAACTTATCAAGGATATGATAACTATTAGGGAGTGAGATGAATAATAGGATATCATCCTCAAATAGAGCACATTTGTGTTCTGGCCCTCCAATGCAGAACCCCTTTACAATCTAAGGGTACGTTCACACGAGAGTGTTTTTGTGCGTACTTAGGTGCGTACATACTTCCGCACCTAGGTACGAGCAAAAACATGCATGAACACAGCTGCGTGCTTGTTGTCAATGGAGCCGCGGCTGCTGCTGGCGGCTCCATTGAAAACAATGCTCTGCTGGCCCCCTGCATTCTTTCTCAGGGAAGGGCTTTACATATAAGCCCTTCCCTGAAAAAGAAACATTTTAGTGCAAAACAAAAAAAAAATTAAAAAACTTACCCCTCCGCTGCTGCCGTGACCCCCGCGGGCATGAAGAACACATCTGCCGCACGCTAGTTAAAAGAATTCCCTGCTGCTACATCTGCCACAGCTAAGGGAATTCTTCAATTCTCAACCGCAGCTGTCACACATGACAGCTGCGGTAGAGAATCCTGCTGCCGGCATCCTGTGAATGGCTTTTCAGACAAGGGCTTCATAAGCCCTTTTCCTGAAAAGCCATTTAAAATTATATATATATATAAAAAAACAATACTCACCTCCCTTCAGCTGCCGGGGCTCAGCCGCGACTTCTAGCGCTGTCCCCAGCTCTGTAGTTCTGAGCTATCAGCAGCCGGGGATTTAAAATCCCCGCCTGCTGGTAGCTCTGATTGTGGTTGGCTGAAGTTAAGTAATTTCACCTCCCCTCACGGATCCGATCCCTGACGGGAGGTGAAAATTGAGCTTTTTTTACTTTTACGTGATCGCCGTTATCCAATTTACATGACTGGGAAACGTGTACCATGGCACCCCATGAAATCTCCAGGCTCTTGGCTACATTTAGTAGCCAGGTGCAGGGAATTTTAAATTACCCCGCCAATCTGCAGCTTTTGCGCCTCATCCGACCATTTTGGCGACGGACGCGTGCACAGAAGCCGGGCAACATCACTGAAAAAATCTGGGGGCTTTAGGTACCTCATTTCATCCCCCTTCATGGATATGATCCATGAGGGGAGATGAAACAAATGTTTTTTCTTTTTTTTTTTTACACTTTTTTAAACTTTTACATGATCTCTGCTATCCATTGGATAGCAGCGATCATGTGACCAGGAACCACATACAGCGGCTCCCGGTGACAGCTCCCTGCTCTCGGCTACTCATACTAGCCGAGAGCAGGGAGTTTTTAAATTCCCCGGGCCTCCCGGGCCTCTGCACGTGCGCGTGACATAATGCGTCTGGCGCGCATGTGCAGATGCCGGCGGCAGGTCCGGGGAGGAGAAGGAAGACGCCGGACAGCGCGGAGGACAGGGAGTGAGTACTCTCAGCTCCCCTTATGGATCAGATCCATAAGGGGAGCTGAAGCTTTATTTGTTTTACACTTCTCATTGACTTTAACGCTATCGCTGGTATCCGGTGGATACCAGCGATCGCGTGACCGGGGTTGGGGTCCCGCGGCCCTGGATGACAGCTCCATGCTGTCAGCTACCCCTGGTAACCGGCAGCATGGAGCTGTCACGTCCTGAGCCTGCAGGGCTTTCATTCCCAGAGGAGGCATGTTTTTACGTCTTCTACGAATTAAGCCCAGCAGGCCAGGACGTAAAAAGGCAATGGGGCCGTCACTAAGGGGTTAAATAAACTTCAAACAAAAGACACCCTTTGGATACAAGGGCCAAAATTTCCACAATACGGCAACAAATTCTATCTATCTTAGATCCGAGGTCCTTGGGTTCAGTGATGGGATGTGCAGAAGTGCTCTTGAACATGCGGACAAGTGTGGGAGGTGGCTATCTAGGACCCTACATCCCAGAGCCTCTATGACTCACATCCCTAAGATTCAGTCACCTAGGGGTAGTGTTGTGGTAATTCTACTTCGGAGATGCTGAAAGAGTCCCACTCTTATTACAACCATCTTTGCAACATTAAACAGAACTCCTTGACAAGAGGAGAATCTGAGGAAGTTAGGATAGGTGAATATTTTAATAGTTCTGCCCCTAACCCGATAGACATAGGAGTGCCTCAGAGTATGGCCCCCTGCACACGGGCGGAAATTCTGCAGCGGGATTTCCCGCAGAACTTCCGCCCGTACCCGCCTGCATAGGATTGCATTGCAAAACGCAATCCTATGCACAAAGCGCAATTTGCGTGAAAACAAACACAGAAAACAAAACGCGGCATTTTCTATTTCTGTGCGGTAGTGATGGACCGGCTCCACTCCGCACATGCAGTCGGCGCATAGCAGGAGATGGAAAACGCCCGGGAGCGGATGAGCCGCAGGCCTCTGCAGGGGCACAGACTGCATCCTGCTGCAAGAATTCTCACAGCGGGATTCGACCCAGCCGTCTGCAGGCGGCCTTTAGAAGAGGACTTTTCATCCTCTGAACTATTGGAATTAATTGAGGGGGCAAGAGAGGGGCAGAGCTTGCAGATGTCCGGGTAAGAAGCATGCCGGCAGAGCTCCCGCGGCACCCACCATAAAGACCCTGCTTACCACACTACAACCGGCTCCAGAGGATCTTTGGAAGCACAATGGGGAAGAGGAGGCGGCGGAGGATGAACCTATGACAATACAGCGGTATTTCGGGAGCCAAGGTCCGACCATTCCTGCACCCAGGATGGCACTGGAACACATGCGACTGTCCAATAGCACACTCAGGGCACACATCCCACATGATGAGGGTACTAGTTCCCCCTACTGGGCTACTTCTGTGCAATCTGCAGAATCACAGGTAGCAATGGCACAGACAGCATGACAGTAACAGGGTCGACAGGGAAGAGGGGAGCGGAGATCCGGAGCCCATCAGCCAATCAGGGCACACATCCCACATGATGAGGGTAGTAGTTCCCCCTCCTGGGCTACTTCTGTGCAATCTGCAGAATCACAGGTAGCAATGGCACAGGCATCAAACAGCCCCTATAACCCAGGCAGTAAAGCACAGTTGCAGGCTTCTGGGGTACTGGCGCATTATGTCTCCACCTGGAGTATGGGTGGAGACATGCCTTAGGCAGGTTAAGATTGAGGGGACAGCCAGGTAATGCACACAAGTGCTGATTGGCTGTTGGGCTCTAGATCTCCGCTCCCCTCTTCCCTGTCGACCCCGCTACTGTCATGCTGACTCCCCTGTAACCTTGCTGGCTGCCATCTCCCCTGCTGACCCCGCTGCTGTCATTGTTGCCAGCCCTGCTGTGGCTCATCCCGCCTGCCAGTTCCACTGTCACTCCCCTCCATGCGACCGCTGTTACTCTTGTCCATGCCGCCCTCCCATCTCCGCTCTTTGAGGACTGTCTTAGTCAATCTCCAGCCCCCTGCACCCTTTAATCTGGTAGAAGCATGCTGCTCATTGGCCAGCTCCTTCACTCTGCCGTGCTGACACCGCCGGGCCCACCAGTCTTGCTGCTGGCTCTCCTACTCCTGCTTATACTGGACTTCTCCACAGGTCCTGGAAGGGCCTTTGCCACTCACCCTGCCGTGGCTGCTCAAAGTCTAAATAGTAACAGTGATTCCGCCAGTCCTGCTGCCGCCACTCCTCCTGCTGCTACTTGGGCAGCTGCTACAGCCCCTGGACAACGACGCCGACCAAGCTAAACCACAGGGAAGGTTCAAATCCTTGGTGCCCTCACTGCTACCAGTCTGGGAGGGCAGCCAATCAGGAGCTTAGGGGCATTAACCAGGGCATTACCTGTCACTATGTACGTCTCCTCCCATACTTCCGATGGAGACATAATGCACCAGTACCAGCTTTTGGTGGAGACCTGGGTGGCAGCAAGGCTTCACTGCCCAAGGGGCTTTCAGATGGCTTAAATGCTTTAGCAGAGGGGAGTTGTAATCTTTCACAAAGATCCCATAGGAGAGATGCCGCAGCAGCAGTCACTTCAGCTTGTTCCCCATATTCATGTAATGCATCTACTGATGATGAATGGGACCGGAAGGAACATTTAAGAGCCCTCCCGACAAAAAAGTGACTTTCATAGCTGGAAGCCTCTCATAAGAAAGCTTTGTTCCTTTTTTTTTCAACAGAAGATTAAGCAAGTGGGGAACCGCTTGAACACGGTTGAGGAGTCTCAGGATAAAGTTTTTCTACACTTGATGCCCATGGCCAAGTTATAAATGCACACGCATTACAAATGGCGAACTTATTGTTGCATCCCGACGATCTTGAGATTCGCCATAGGCACAGCAACTTGCATTTGCTTATCAGAGGAAGTGATCCCCACCTCAATTAGAGGATTGGGTCCGCAATTTCTCTAGCTCCCTGCTTGCTGCAGTGAGGCTCAGAACATCCAGTTGAAATTGATTGTATTCACAAGACCCTGAGTCCCAAACCAGATGACCCAAGCAGACCCCGAGATATCTTGTGACACATTCATTTTTTCAAGAATAAAGAAGCCATATTGAAAAGTGCCCGAGATAGAAAAGACGCACTAATGTACAATGGTACCCTTATTGCAATCTCGACATCCTCAGAGCCAATAATATATTATATCGATAGGGGTACCCTCTTCAGCTCATCGCCTTGAGGAATGGCAGAGTGGTGACTTTTAGTTCTCCAGCAGACATTCCTGGGTTTCTGGGGGCGCTGGAACTCCCCATGGTGGCGATACTAGATTGGCCTCACATTCCAGCGCTGCCCATTTCTGCTCCTGTAGGGACTTGGCAAGAGGTTGGACCCCGCCAACCTAGAGGCAACGGCCGGCCTGGTAGACCACCGCGGTGACTGGTGAATACTTGGATGCTTTACATTGCCTCCTAAGGATATATGCCATACTCTTATTAGTTTGCCCCGTGAATATTCTAGATGTGATATGTCATGTTATTGATGTGCTACTGTAAAGTTCTGATGTAAAAACTTCGATTGCTGGTTTATGACCACGTTAATACTGGCGTCCAAGCTGCCAGTAGTTAGTTCAGTTGGTTTGCAGGAGTTAATTATAGTCATGAAATTGATTTGCAAGGCATTAGGGTCTTTCCTTTTCTGAATTCAATCCTGAAGATCTGGGATGGTTTTGCGCACCGACATGATTTAGTAAACTTGCCAGGTCCATGGACACCTCTGGTGGGGAATCCGTAATTCCCCCAGGGAGATATAGGATTACTGTTGCTGGATAGATTGGGGTCTCGGCTACCCAGAGTGCAGGATCTGGTTACAGTAGACCGTCTTGTGCCACTAAACACACTGCTTGGCCAGGGTAGACCTACGACAGGCGCGTGGTTCCAATACCTTCAGATAGGCCACTTTATATGAGCTCTGGGACCAATTTCAGATTTGATCACACCATCCACCTGCTTTGAGGAGATTTGTAGTGTTCTTTGACACCCAAGGGGTGAGATATCCGCGGTCTATTCTATCATGGTGATTGGGGGGGGATCGGGACTCAGAGAGGGTGTTCAAGAGAGCCTGGGAAAAGGAGTTTCGACACCGTTAACAGAGGACGATTGGGCAAAAGCATTGTGTCTCACCCCCAAGATGTCGGTCTCGGGCAACCACCAAGAGTTGAATTATGGAGATCCCAGGACTCCCTGACAAGATTGAACTGGGTAACCACAATGGATGAAATTGGCCGCATGGAGGAACTAAAGGCTAGGGATGATGCTAAATATTCGTCCTACTACTCCACTTGGGAAATCTGGTTAATATTTCGCAAGTCTGCAGAGTTTGAACAATGGCTGGTGACTGGGGACCTACCTAATCATTAGCAGGTATGGGGTTAATCAGATGGCACTGGTCTGAGGCGCGTTTGTTTTTTTTTTTCTTTCTTCCCTTCTCTCTTTCTCTCCCCTTTCTCTTCAGGCTGTCTCTCCCTCCTTCCTACTTCTAGCTCTTCTCTCACTCCCCGCTATCCCTATTCCGTCCCTCTCACTGGGACGCCCCCCGGGGGGCACGTGTGTAGGTCAAGCAGATTATAAATAGCTATAAGAACATTAACGTATTGTTATTTTTTCTGTAGCCCGGAAGAGCAGATATTATTTTATAATCATTAGATTTGCTAAAGTTAAAACTTAGAGAGACGTTTTCTGAAGATATTTCACTTTATTCTGCTTTCCAGAGCTCAGTTTATCAGCTGATGGCTTTTTCCTTGGCATTGACATTGAATGTGTTACAGTATTGAATATGTGTGAAACTGAATATATGTGTGATATATGTATTATTATTATTTTTTTTTTTGTACTGCACAAAGTCTCTAATAAAAAATACAAAAATAGGCAAGAGCCCCGGACCAGATTGCTTCAGCTCTAAATTCCATGGGCAATCCACCGAACCAGCTGTAACATCCCAACACGCTGAACTTTCCACCTCAGAAGCCGCACTCTTCAGTCATACTAAAAGAATGGTTTGAAATAAGCTTCAAACAGCCGTACACAGGATCTCCAAACAGATCAATGATCCAGGACAACGTACAAGCGACCTCGAACAGAAAACAGATGAGTTTATTGACAACCTAGACCAAAAGCAAGCTAAGTGGGACGACTATTCTGCGAGGGGGAAGGCCATTGAGTCGAAATGCGAGGATCTCAAAAACAGGAGCAAGAAAGTAAATATACGCATCCAAGGTCTCCCCAAATCCATCGTCAACCTGAAAAAAGCTGCAACCAACCTGTTGGCTGCACTCATCCCACAAATATCACAGGAGTCACTTTACATTGACAGAATACACCGCGCCCTTTCTACACCCGCTAATCCTGATCTACCGAGGGACATTGTGTTAAGGCTTCTCTATTCTGAAATGAGAGACCAACGTCTGTCTGCCGCTCGAGTTCTAGATTCATTGCCAGGGGTGCCTTCCTCTGTTCAGATCTTTGCCGACATCGCCCCCTTCACGCTAGCAAAGCGACGAAACCTGAGACCCATCATCTTGGCGTTGCAACGAACAAAAATTAGATATTGGTGGAATTTCCTGTTTGCCTTGCTTGGCAGCATCAACCAAAGATCTCTAGAAGAAGAAAGAATTCCCTATGAACGGAGAGTTGGTGGCCCCCCCAGATCTCAGCATGTGACACGTTCTTGGACGACAGTAGGAAATCCTCACCATAACTCGACACCAGCAGACTCTACTGGAACTAGCAAATCAACAGCGTCCTAGCTTGGCTCTAATTAAAACATTAAAGACCCTAAAATACAGCTTAACCTTCTATACACCTCACAAGCGGAGAGTGCCCTCCAGGGACTCAGTCCACCTATTATAAATTAGCAAATGAGCCTGATAGATTATTGGCTGCCCGGCTTAGAACAAAGGGGTGAATAACCTCAGTAGGTTCCATCACAGCAAATAATGGGGCTTGCACCTCGAACCCGGATACAATATCTTTATACTCGCCCATACTTTTTAGGACTTCTACAGTAACCTATATAAACATAAGCCCCAAAGATCCCCCAACGCCCTCCAAGATTTTTTTAAAAATATTCCACTCCCGAAACTCACAATGGAGCAAAACTCATGCTTAAGCCAACATATCACACAGGGGGAGGTGGAAGAGATCATTAAATATCTAAAGCAGGGTAAAGCCCCCGGCCCAGACGGTCTGATAGCCCTATACTATAAAACATTCCTCACTTTCATCTCTTGTCCTCGAACGCTCCTCTATAATGACCCTATCCAGACCCCTCACCTCCCTACCAAATCTAATAGCATCACTAGATTAGTTTGCTGAGGTCTCAGGCTTAATAGTAAATATGGATAAGACGGAAGCCCTATTCTATAATATACCCCTAATATGCAGAAGCTCGTTGAGCTTAATTATGGGTTCAAAGCCTCCCCACACTACATCACCTACCTGAGAATTAGGCTTACCTCCTCCCTCGACACACTATATAAATGGAACTACCCCCATTATTTACTTCCCTTAAATCAGAGATGAAGAGATGGGATCAGCCGACCCTCTCATAGATAGGACGGATTATCTCAGTAAAAATGATAATTTTGCCTGGTCTCCTATATCTTTTCAGGGGTCTGCCCATAGAGGTCCCTGAAATCTATCTTCCACTTCATATGGAAGAACAAAAGACCCAGAATCAAACAAAAAGTTATGCAGTACCATAAACGGAACTATCAGTCCCCAACCTGAGAAAGTATTTTCTGGCAGCTCCATTGTCACAGATCCCCCATATTTGCGGGTACAAGGAGGCCTCTGTGGGCAGATCTGGAGGCGGCCCTTCTGGCCCCAGTAGGGCTTGGGTGATTTTCTGAGATAAAGGTATCAAACCCACAATCGTGAACATTGTTTGTCTAGTGCATACACCAACTGTTGTGTTACAATAACATTATTATTGGCTTACGGTACTATCGGTGTGCGGTGCCTTTTTTGTGTTTACATACATTTTTATTATTTTCCTTTGAAGCGAAACATTAAGTCATAAAACAATGATAAGTCTTGATAGGTAATAGATTGCAAGGTGTAAAGTCTCACCCTACAAGCTGTTCATATTGTAGAAGGAGGAACCCTGAAAGAAAGCAATCTCAACAAGAAGGGAAAGACCTGACAGACACAAAAAGGGGGTAGATGTGGGGGAGGTAATGGGCAAATCAGTTAAAAATGGTGGAAGGAGATTGTGTCGTCGCCCCCCACCCCCCCGATGGTGGGATAAATGGGCCGGATTACAGATTAAATAGGGGGAGTGGGGGAGACTCTGACAGACTGGACAATCTGGGATTGGATTGAAAGGCTCCGTAGCCTCATAGTGACGGAATATTCCAGGAAGTCCGGGTTGAGAGATAAGGATTTAGAATTATTAACTCTAAGACCCAAGACTGAGCCAAACTTATCAAGGATATGATAACTATTAGGGAGTGAGATGAATAATAGGATATCATCCTCAAATAGAGCACATTTGTGTTCTGGCCCTCCAATGCAGAACCCCTTTACATTCTAAGGGTACGTTCACACGAGAGTGTTTTTGTGCGTACTTAGGTGCGTACATACTTCCGCACCTAGGTACGAGCAAAAACATGCATGAACACAGCTGCGTGCTTGTTGTCAATAGAGCCGCGGCTGCTGCTGGCGGCTCCATTGAAAACAATGCTCTGCTGGCCCCCTGCATTCTTTCTCAGGGAAGGGCTTTACATATAAGCCCTTCCCTGAAAAAGAAACATTTTAGTGCAAAACAAAAAAAAAATTAAAAAACTTACCCCTCCGCTGCTGCCGTGACCCCCGCGGGCATGAAGAACACATCTGCCGCACGCTAGTTAAAAGAATTCCCTGCTGCTACATCTGCCACAGCTAAGGGAATTCTTCAATTCTCAACCGCAGCTGTCACACATGACAGCTGCGGTAGAGAATCCTGCTGCCGGCATCCTGTGAATGGCTTTTCAGACAAGGGCTTCATAAGCCCTTTTCCTGAAAAGCCATTTAAAATTATATATATATATAAAAAAACAATACTCACCTCCCTTCAGCTGCCGGGGCTCAGCCGCGACTTCTAGCGCTGTCCCCAGCTCTGTAGTTCTGAGCTATCAGCAGCCGGGGATTTAAAATCCCCGCCTGCTGGTAGCTCTGATTGTGGTTGGCTGAAGTTAAGTAATTTCACCTCCCCTCACGGATCCGATCCCTGACGGGAGGTGAAAATTGAGCTTTTTTTACTTTTACGTGATCGCCGTTATCCAATTTACATGACTGGGAAACGTGTACCATGGCACCCCATGAAATCTCCAGGCTCTTGGCTACATTTAGTAGCCAGGTGCAGGGAATTTTAAATTACCCCGCCAATCTGCAGCTTTTGCGCCTCATCCGACCATTTTGGCGACGGACGCGTGCACAGAAGCCGGGCAACATCACTGAAAAAATCTGGGGGCTTTAGGTACCTCATTTCATCCCCCTTCATGGATATGATCCATGAGGGGAGATGAAACAAATGTTTTTTCTTTTTTTTTTTACACTTTTTTAAACTTTTACATGATCTCTGCTATCCATTGGATAGCAGCGATCATGTGACCAGGAACCACATACAGCGGCTCCCGGTGACAGCTCCCTGCTCTCGGCTACTCATACTAGCCGAGAGCAGGGAGTTTTTAAATTCCCCGGGCCTCCCGGGCCTCTGCACGTGCGCGTGACATAATGCGTCTGGCGCGCATGTGCAGATGCCGGCGGCAGGTCCGGGGAGGAGAAGGAAGACGCCGGACAGCGCGGAGGACAGGGAGTGAGTACTCTCAGCTCCCCTTATGGATCAGATCCATAAGGGGAGCTGAAGCTTTATTTGTTTTACACTTCTCATTGACTTTAACGCTATCGCTGGTATCCGGTGGATACCAGCGATCGCGTGACCGGGGTTGGGGTCCCGCGGCCCTGGATGACAGCTCCATGCTGTCAGCTACCCCTGGTAACCGGCAGCATGGAGCTGTCACGTCCTGAGCCTGCAGGGCTTTCATTCCCAGAGGAGGCATGTTTTTACGTCTTCTACGAATTAAGCCCAGCAGGCCAGGACGTAAAAAGGCAATGGGGCCGTCACTAAGGGGTTAAATAAACTTCAAACAAAAGACACCCTTTGGATACAAGGGCCAAAATTTCCACAATACGGCAACAAATTCTATCTATCTTAGATCCGAGGTCCTTGGGTTCAGTGATGGGATGTGCAGAAGTGCTCTTGAACATGCGGACAAGTGTGGGAGGTGGCTATCTAGGACCCTACATTCCAGAGCCTCTATGACTCACATCCCTAAGATTCAGTCACCTAGGGGTAGTGTTGTGGTAATTCTACTTCGGAGATGCTGAAAGAGTCCCACTCTTATTACAACCATCTTTGCAACATTAAACAGAACTCCTTGACAAGAGGAGAATCTGAGGAAGTTAGGATAGGTGAATATTTTAATAGTTCTGCCCCTAACCCGATAGACATAGGAGTGCCTCAGAGTATGGCCCCCTGCACACGGGCGGAAATTCTGCAGCGGGATTTCCCGCAGAACTTCCGCCCGTACCCGCCTGCATAGGATTGCATTGCAAAACGCAATCCTATGCACAAAGCGCAATTTGCGTGAAAACAAACACAGAAAACAAAACGCGGCATTTTCTATTTCTGTGCGGTAGTGATGGACCGGCTCCACTCCGCACATGCAGTCGGCGCATAGCAGGAGATGGAAAACGCCCGGGAGCGGATGAGCCGCAGGCCTCTGCAGGGGCACAGACTGCATCCTGCTGCAAGAATTCTCACAGCGGGATTCGACCCAGCCGTCTGCAGGCGGCCTTTAGAAGAGGACTTTTCATCCTCTGAACTATTGGAATTAATTGAGGGGGCAAGAGAGGGGCAGAGCTTGCAGATGTCCGGGTAAGAAGCATGCCGGCAGAGCTCCCGCGGCACCCACCATAAAGACCCTGCTTACCACACTACAACCGGCTCCAGAGGATCTTTGGAAGCACAATGGGGAAGAGGAGGCGGCGGAGGATGAACCTATGACAATACAGCGGTATTTCGGGAGCCAAGGTCCGACCATTCCTGCACCCAGGATGGCACTGGAACACATGCGACTGTCCAATAGCACACTCAGGGCACACATCCCACATGATGAGGGTACTAGTTCCCCCTACTGGGCTACTTCTGTGCAATCTGCAGAATCACAGGTAGCAATGGCACAGACAGCATGACAGTAACAGGGTCGACAGGGAAGAGGGGAGCGGAGATCCGGAGCCCATCAGCCAATCAGGGCACACATCCCACATGATGAGGGTAGTAGTTCCCCCTCCTGGGCTACTTCTGTGCAATCTGCAGAATCACAGGTAGCAATGGCACAGGCATCAAACAGCCCCTATAACCCAGGCAGTAAAGCACAGTTGCAGGCTTCTGGGGTACTGGCGCATTATGTCTCCACCTGGAGTATGGGTGGAGACATGCCTTAGGCAGGTTAAGATTGAGGGGACAGCCAGGTAATGCACACAAGTGCTGATTGGCTGTTGGGCTCTAGATCTCCGCTCCCCTCTTCCCTGTCGACCCCGCTACTGTCATGCTGACTCCCCTGTAACCTTGCTGGCTGCCATCTCCCCTGCTGACCCCGCTGCTGTCATTGTTGCCAGCCCTGCTGTGGCTCATCCCGCCTGCCAGTTCCACTGTCACTCCCCTCCATGCGACCGCTGTTACTCTTGTCCATGCCGCCCTCCCATCTCCGCTCTTTGAGGACTGTCTTAGTCAATCTCCAGCCCCCTGCACCCTTTAATCTGGTAGAAGCATGCTGCTCATTGGCCAGCTCCTTCACTCTGCCGTGCTGACACCGCCGGGCCCACCAGTCTTGCTGCTGGCTCTCCTACTCCTGCTTATACTGGACTTCTCCACAGGTCCTGGAAGGGCCTTTGCCACTCACCCTGCCGTGGCTGCTCAAAGTCTAAATAGTAACAGTGATTCCGCCAGTCCTGCTGCCGCCACTCCTCCTGCTGCTACTTGGGCAGCTGCTACAGCCCCTGGACAACGACGCCGACCAAGCTAAACCACAGGGAAGGTTCAAATCCTTGGTGCCCTCACTGCTACCAGTCTGGGAGGGCAGCCAATCAGGAGCTTAGGGGCATTAACCAGGGCATTACCTGTCACTATGTACGTCTCCTCCCATACTTCCGATGGAGACATAATGCACCAGTACCAGCTTTTGGTGGAGACCTGGGTGGCAGCAAGGCTTTACTGCCCAAGGGGCTTTCAGATGGCTTAAATGCTTTAGCAGAGGGGAGTTGTAATCTTTCACAAAGATCCCATAGGAGAGATGCCGCAGCAGCAGTCACTTCAGCTTGTTCCCCATATTCATGTAATGCATCTACTGATGATGAATGGGACCGGAAGGAACATTTAAGAGCCCTCCCGACAAAAAAGGGACTTTCATAGCTGGAAGCCTCTCATAAGAAAGCTTTGTTCCTTTTTTTTTCAACAGAAGATTAAGCAAGTGGGGAACCGCTTGAACACGGTTGAGGAGTCTCAGGATAAAGTTTTTCTACACTTGATGCCCATGGCCAAGTTATAAATGCACACGCATTACAAATGGCGAACTTATTGTTGCATCCCGACGATCTTGAGATTCGCCATAGGCACAACAACTTGCATTTGCTTATCAGAGGAAGTGATCCCCACCTCAATTAGAGGATTGGGTCCGCAATTTCTCTAGCTCCCTGCTTGCTGCAGTGAGGCTCAGAACATCCAGTTGAAATTGATTGTATTCACAAGACCCTGAGTCCCAAACCAGATGACCCAAGCAGACCCCGAGATATCTTGTGACACATTCATTTTTTCAAGGATAAAGAAGCCATATTGAAAAGTGCCCGAGATAGAAAAGACGCACTAATGTACAATGGTACCCTTATTGCAATCTCGACATCCTCAGAGCCAATAATATATTATATCGATAGGGGTACCCTCTTCAGCTCATCGCCTTGAGGAATGGCAGAGTGGTGACTTTTAGTTCTCCAGCAGACATTCCTGGGTTTCTGGGGGCGCTGGAACTCCCCATGGTGGCGATACTAGATTGGCCTCACATTCCAGCACTGCCCATTTCTGCTCCTGTAGGGACTTGGCAAGAGGTTGGACCCCGCCAACCTAGAGGCAACGGCCGGCCTGGTAGACCACCGCGGTGACTGGTGAATACTTGGATGCTTTACATTGCCTCCTAAGGATATATGCCATACTCTTATTAGTTTGCCCCGTGAATATTCTAGATATGATATGTCATGTTATTGATGTGCTACTGTAAAGTTCTGATGTAAAAACTTCGATTGCTGGTTTATGACCACGTTAATACTGGCGTCCAAGCTGCCAGTAGTTAGTTCAGTTGGTTTGCAGGAGTTAATTATAGTCATGAAATTGATTTGCAAGGCATTAGGGTCTTTCCTTTTCTGAATTCAATCCTGAAGATCTGGGATGGTTTTGCGCACCGACATGATTTAGTAAACTTGCCAGGTCCATGGACACCTCTGGTGGGGAATCTGTAATTCCCCCAGGGAGATATAGGATTACTGTTGCTGGATAGATTGGGGTCTCGGCTACCCAGAGTGCAGGATCTGGTTACAGTAGACCGTCTTGTGCCACTAAACACACTGCTTGGCCAGGGTAGACCTACGACAGGCGCGTGGTTCCAATACCTTCAGATAGGCCACTTTATATGAGCTCTGGGACCAATTTCAGATTTGATCACACCATCCACCTGCTTTGAGGAGATTTGTAGTGTTCTTTGACACCCAAGGGGTGAGATATCCGCGGTATATTCTATCATGGTGATTGGGGGGGGGGGATCGGGACTCGGAGAGGGTGTTCAAGAGAGCCTGGGAAAAGGAGTTTTGACACCGTTAACAGAGGACAATTGGGCAAAAGCATTGTGTCTCACCCCTGAGATGTCGGTCTCGGGCAACCACCAAGAGTTGAATTATGGAGATCCCAGGACTCCCTGACAAGATTGAACTGGGTAACCGCAATGGATAAAATTGGCCGCATGGAGGAACTAAAGGCTAGGGATGATGCTAAATATTCGTCCTACTACTCCACTTGGGAAATCTGGTTAACATTTTGCAAGTCTGCAGAGTTTGAACAATGGCTGGTGACTGGGGACCTACCTAATCATTAGCAGGTATGGGGTTAATCAGATGGCACTGGTCTGAGGCGCGTTTGTTTTTTTTCTTTCTTCCCTTCTCTCTTTCTCTCCCCTTTCCCTTCAGGCTGTCTCTCCCTCCTTCCTACTTCTAGCTCTTCTCTCACTCCCCGCTATCCCTATTCCGTCCCTCTCACTGGGACGCCCCCCGGGGGGCACGTGTGTAGGTCAAGCAGATTATAAATAGCTATAAGAACATTAACGTATTGTTATTTTTTCTGTAGCCCGGAAGAGCAGATATTATTTTATAATCATTAGATTTGCTAAAGTTAAAACTTAGAGAGACGTTTTCTGAAGATATTTCACTTTATTCTGCTTTCCAGAGCTCAGTTTATCAGCTGATGGCTTTTTCCTTGACATTGAATGTGTTACAGTATTGAATATGTGTGAAACTGAATATATGTGTGATATATGTATTATTATTATTTTTTTTTGTACTGCACAAAGTCTCTAATAAAAAATACAAAAATAGGCAAGAGCCCCGGACCAGATTGCTTCAGCTCTAAATTCCATGGGCGATCCACCGAACCAGCTGTAACATCCCAACACGCTGAACTTTCCACCTCAGAAGCCGCACTCTTCAGTCATACTAAAAGAATGGTTTGAAATAAGCTTCATACAGCCGTACACAGGATCTCCAAACAGATCAATGATCCAGGACAACGTACAGGCAACCTCGAACAGAAAACAGATGAGTTTATTGACAACCTAGACCAAAAGCAAGCTAAGTGGGACGACTATTCTGCGAGGGGGGAGGCCATTGAGTCGAAATGCGAGGATCTCAAAAACAGGAGCAAGAAAGTAAATATACGCATCCAAGGTCTCCCCAAATCCATCGTCAACCTGAAAAAAGCTGCAACCCACCTGTTGGCTGCACTCCTCCCACAAATATCACAGGAGTCACTTTACATTGACAGAATACACCGCGCCCTTTCTAAACCCGCTAATCCTGATCTACCGAGGGACATTGTGTTAGGGCTCCTCTATTCTGAAATGAGAGACCAACTTCTGTCTGCCGCTCGAGTTCTAGATGCATTGTCAGGGGTGCCTTCTTCTGTTCAGATCTTTGCCGACATCGCCCCCTTCACGCTAGCAAAGCGACGAAACCTGAGACCCATCATCTTGGCGTTGCAACGAACAAAAATTAGATATTGGTGGAATTTCCCGCTTGCCTTGCTTGGCAGCATCAACCAAAGATCTCTAGAAGAAGAAAGAATTCCCTATGAATGGAGAGTTGGTGGCCCCCCAGATCTCAGCATGTGACACGTTCTTGGACGACAGTAGGAAATCCTCACCATAACTCGACACCAGCAGACTCTACTGGAACTAGCAAATCAACAGCGTCCTAGCTTGGCTCTAATTAAAAACATTAAGGACCCTAAAATACAGCTTAACCTTCTATACACCTCACAAGCGGAGAGGGCCCTCCAGGGACTCAGTCCACCTATTATAAATTAGCAAATGAGCCTGATAGATTATTGGCTGCCCGGCTTAGAACAAAGGGGTGAATAACCTCAGTAGGTTCCATCACAGCAAATAATGGGGCTTGCACCTCGAACCCGGATACAATATCTTTATACTCGCCCATACTTTTTAGGACTTCTACAGTAACCTATATAAACATAAGCCCCAAAGATCCCCCAACGCCCTCCAAGATTTTTAAAAAAATATTCCACTCCCGAAACTCACAATGGAGCAAAACTCATGCTTAAGCCAACATATCACACAGGGGGAGGTGGAAGAGATCATTAAATATCTAAAGCAGGGTAAAGCCCCCGGCCCAGACGGTCTGATAGCCCTATACTATAAAACATTCCTCACTTTCATCTCTTGTCCTCGAACGCTCCTCTATAATGACCCTATCCAGACCCCTCACCTCCCTACCAAATCTAATAGCATCACTAGATTAGTTTGCTGAGGTCTCAGGCTTAATAGTAAATATGGATAAGACGGAAGCCCTATTCTATAATATACCCCTAATATGCAGAAGCTCGTTGAGCTTAATTATGGGTTCAAAGCCTCCCCACACTACATCACCTACCTGAGAATTAAGCTTCCCTCCTCTCTCGATACACTATATAAATGGAACTACCCCCATTATTTACTTCCCTTAAGTCAGAGATGAAGAGATGGGATCAGCCTACCCTCTCATAGATAGGACGGATTATCTCAGTAAAAATGATAATTTTGCCTGGTCTCCTATATCTTTTCAGGGGTCTGCCCATAGGGGTCCCTGCAATCTATCTTCCACTTCATATGGAAGAACAAAAGACCCAGAATCAAACAAAAAGTTATGCACTATCATAAACGGAACTATCAGTCCCCAACCTGAGAAAGTATTTTCTGGCAGCTCCATTGTCACAGATCCCCCATATTTGCGGGTACAAGGAGGCCTCTGTGGGCAGATCTGGAGGCGGCCCTTCTGGCCCCAGTAGGGCTTGGGGTGATTTTCTGAGATAAAGGTATCAAACCCACAATCGTGAATATTGTTTGTCTAGTGCATACACCAACTGTTGTGTTACAATAACATTACTATTGGCTTACGGTACTATCGGTGTGCGGTGCCTTTTTTGTGTTTACATACATTTTTATTATTTTCCTTTGAAGCGAAACATTAAGTCATAAAACTATGATAAGTCTTGATAGGTAATAGATTGCAAGGTGTAAAGTCTCACCCTACAAGCTGTTCATATTGTAGAAGGAGGGACCCTGAAAGAAAGCAATCTCAACAAGAAGGGAAAGACCTGACAGGCAGAAAAAGGGGGTAGATGTGGGGGAGGTAATGGGCAAATCAGTTAAAAACAGTGGAAGGAGATTGTGTCGCCCCCCCCACACCCCCAATGGTGGGATAAATGGGCCGGATTACAGATTAAATAGGAGGAGTGGGGGAGACTCTGACAGACTGGACAATCTGGGATTGGATTGAAAGGCTCCGTAGCCTCATAGTGATGGAATATTCCAGGAAGTCCGGGTTGAGAGATAAGGATTTAGAATTATTAACTCTAAGACCCAAGACTGAGCCAAACTTATCAAGGATATGATAACTATTAGGGAGTGAGATGAATAATAGGATATCATCCTCAAATAGAGCACATTTGTGTTCTGGCCCTCCAATGGAGAACCCCTTTACATTGTAAGGGCCCTAAAGCCTAATGCACATAGGTGGATTTGCATTGCGAAATCCGAAGCGGGATTCTGGAAACCCCCATTTCCTGCCCACAAGCGGAAATCAATTGCGATTTTCCGATAGCAGGAAAGAAATCGCAGCATACTGCGATTTCCTGCAGGCTATGCATGGACGGCCGTCCATCCCGCAGCCATTCGGAAATCATCATTGCAGAATGGCTGCAGGAGCTGAAGGCTGAAGGATGGAAGGCTGAGTCAACCTTGAGCCGGCTACGTGAATCATGCGGGGATCGAACCTGCAGCAGATTTCACCCTTTAAACCGAATTCAAATTGAAAGGCTGAATTCTGCACCAAAATCTGCAGCTAATGATTGTTGTGTGGACACACCCGAAAATGAGTCTGTCTCGCTTCAGGCAGCAGGACGGCGCCGGCGGCTCAGTATTACCGTTACATTTAAGGGGTTTACTGACATTTAACCCCTCCTACTGATTTTCTCCTCCTTACTTTTAAAAAAATCCTAACTTTTACTTATTTATCATAATGTGCTGAAAAATACTTCTATGTGTAGGGAGATGAAATAGAAACAAAATTCTGCCATCTTAACGGGGGTCTCGTTTATACGGTGTGCACACTGCAGGAAAAACTACAAGATGACCTTACTCTACGGGTCGGCACAATTCTGTTTTGTTTTTTTGTAATACTTTTAAAATATAAAATATCTTAAGAAAAAAATACCATTTCCTGCCGCCATCTTCTGACAGCCATAAATTTTGTTAGTTTTTCCGTCTAGCTGTACGAGGGCTAATTTTTTTGTGGGACGTCCTCTAGTTTCTATTTGTATCATTTTGGAGTACATGAGACTTTTTGGTGGTTTTTTATTACATTTTTTTCTTGGCGACCGAGTGAGCAAAGAAATCATAATTCTGGTGTTTTTTTTTTCTTTTTCTGACGACGTTCACCGTGTGCGGTGATTAACGTGTTACTTCGATTGGACTTTTATGGACACAGCGATACCAAATATGTTTTTTGTTTTTTTATCAAGACTTTTTTATTATAAATATGGCAAAAGTTTTTTTTCTTTAAACTTTTTGTTACCTTTTAAGTTTTTTTTAAATAATTAACTGGTTTTTACATTTTTTTTAGTTGCTATGGAGGACATAAACTTGCATTGGTTTGGTCGCATTTTCCAAGATCTAGAAACTCCTGTCGCCTCCTCCCGCCGGTCCAGCAGCGCCATTCCTGTCCTCTCCATTGGGCTCTATTTACTTTGGTTGCAGTGGTGACCTATGTATACAGAAAGTTACTGCTGTACAACCAAGTAAGCAGGGGTTAATGGTAAGGACAGCGGGAGTCCGGAGCAGGAAATACAGCTTAGTATGTTTTATTTTTTTCAGAACTTGGAGAAACCCCTTTAAAGGGGTTGTCCCGCGGCAGCAAGTGGGTCTATACACTTCTGTATGGCCATATTAATGCACTTTGTAATATACATCGTGCATTAATTATGAGCCATACAGAAGTTATAAAAAGTTTTTTACTTACCTGCTCCGTTGCTGGCGTCCTCGTCTCCATGGTGCCGACTAATTTTCGCCCTCCGATGGCCAAATTAGCCGCGCTTGCGCAGTCCGGGTCTTCTCCTGTTCTCTATGGGGCTCCGTGTAGCTTCGTGTAGCTCCGCCCCGTCACGTGCCGATTCCAGCCAATCAGGAGGCTGGAATCGGCAATGGACCGCACAGAAGAGCTGCGGTCCACGGAGGTAGAGGATCCCGGCGGCCATCTTCACCGGTAAGTATAGAAGTCACCGGAGCGCGGGGATTCAGGTAAGCGCTGTGCTGTTCTTTTTTTCAGTCCCTGCATCGGGGTTGTCTCGCGCCGAACGGGGGGGGGGGGGGTTTGAAAAAAAAAAAACCCGTTTTGGCGCGGGACAACCCCTTTAACTCTTTCCAATCCACTGTCTGACGTCTAAAGACATTCTGATTGAAGCCTGTAGAGCTCCGATGTCGGAAGACGTCCGGCAGGGTATTCTTACTGTGTATTACTGGCCGCTCTGTTGTCGAAGGCCTCTCTAGCATGTCCCATACCGCAGTATAATGGCAGAAAGAGTAAGCCCCCTAGGAAACCCTGAATCCAAATTGGATTGCAAAGGGTTAAAGGGTCGGCTGATAGGGCACAATGGTGGGGGGGTATTGCTTCTTATGTGCTTCATTAAAATCCTATAAGGCCTCATGTCCACTGGCGGCAGCCCCAGCAGAATCCCCCCCTGCCTGCGGCAAGAGGACATTACTTACCCATCCAGATCATCTGCGTGGATGTGCAGGTCTGCCATCTTCTCCACTGCGGATGTGTGCGGGTTGCGCCGGCATGTGCGGTGGAGTTTTTTTTTTTTATATCCCCTGCTTACTCGTGGGATCCGCAGCCCATCTGTAGAGTCAGCTGTGGCTGTGCCACGCATCGGACAGCTTCCATTGACTTCAATGGAAGCCGCCTGTGCAGGATCCGCAACAAAATGGAACATGCTGTGATTTGTTTTCTGGACCAAAAGGTCCACAAATCAAATTCACCTGCGGATGCCCATGATTCTCTATAGGCTGCTCGAACTGTGGATCGCAGCTTCCACAATTCAATTCCGACTGTAGACATTGGGCCTAAAAAATATTAAAGAGTTAAACAATTATTTATTAGAGATGAGCGAACGTACTCGTTACGAGTACTTACGCACCCGAGCACCGCCATTTTCGAGTACAGCAGTACTCGCGCGTAAAGATTCAGGGGGGCGCCGTGGCGGCACGGGGGGTAGCAGTGGGGAGTGGGGGGGAGAGGGAGAGAGAGAGGGCTCCCCCCTGTTCCCCGCTGCTCCCCCCCCCGCACCGCCGTGCCTCTCCCCGCCCCCCGGCGCCCCCCGATTCTTTACGCCCGAGTACTGAAGTACTCGAAAATGGCGGTACTCGGGTGCGTAAGTACTCGTTACGAGTACGTTCGCTCATCTTTATTATTTATCCTATAAAAAGTCTAAACCATAAAAAATGGCCATAATTGCTACTGCCGTAAAAACATTGCATTATTTATCCTCTACAGTGAACACCATGAAAATAAATAAAAAACCAAAACTATAAACAATGCCAAAATTGTGAAGTTTTGGGCCCGCCATCTTCCAAAAACAATGGAACAAAACCCTGCAATGGTGCCAATAAAAACTACCACCCGCACTGCAAAAACAAGCCCTCGTGCCACCCAATCGATGCACAAAGCATAAAAGATGTAGGTCTCAGCGCCACAAAAACAAAACCCGAAAAACAATGGCTCCCCTTCGTTATATTTCTTCCATTCCACCCACTATAATAGTTGTAAGGAATGCAGCCATTCAAGGCTCGTGTCCACAACTGTGATTCCACCACATATCACGCATGCGTTGCACGGACACACGAAACACGGTGAATGGAGGCAATGAAAGTCAATGGAGTATCATTCTTCCATGCACACCGGCGTGCGAGCGCTGCATATTGATTCACAGGAGAAATCACAGCTCTACTTCTCTGCGTATCATACTCTACAGAGCCTATGGGCTGTAATGTGTGAGACGCTGTGACCCTCATACGGCCGTGGACATGAGCCCTTAGAAAAGTTGGGGGGGCCCCAAGATGAACTTTTGCACCCGGGCCCACGAGCCTTTACCTACGCCCTTAGTTTATCTGATACATCTACAAAACATCATAAAGGAGCTTTGTGTAACCAAAGTAAATGATGGACCGCCCCATAAAATAAACAGCTATTATTTTTTATTATATGTCCCTTCCAAGTATATAAACACAAAGCATCGCTGGATGTAACACAAGAGGTAACGACACCGAAATAGAGGTAACCCTTCATTAATGACACCTGTGAAACTCATCTCTAATGTCTGTGTTGTGTTTTTGATTATTTTTTAATTTTTGTGAAATGTTTTACTGATCTTGATTGTTTTTTACGTTTTTGTTAAAGGTGACCACAATGTCCGGCATCATAATAATTACCAGGTAAGTTCCCATTTTTGTCAGATGGTAAAGCTTGGTCCATGCAAAGTAGGTTTTACATACACAGCGGTTACAACCTTTGGCCTAAAGTCTCACATGGCCATTGGCATGACGTTCAAAATGTTTGAAATTTCCTTTGTAGTTGCAACTTAGACTACAAGTAGTCCCACTCTGGCGGAGCGGCTTAGTAACTAATGGTGCCCCGATAAAAAGAAATTTAAAAGGGGTGTTCTTGGAAGGTAAACATCTCCTTAGGAGAGGCCATCAATGTTTGATTGGTGTTCTGACCTCCTAAACCTCCACCAATCAACCTACTGTAGAGGCCACGGAGGTTGTGTGAGCGCTGCATACCCTTCATCATTTACTCAGGCAGACTGACCCAACCATATGGATACTTGGGACCGGTACTGCAACTTTTCCCATTAGTTTGAAGTAAAGGCGATCAACTGCATTTTTAGACTTAGCCACTTGTACAGATGAACCACATGAGTGTCGAGGACCTTCAATTGTACTGATCGCTGGGGGTTCCTGAGGAACATCAATGTTAAAGTCCTGGAGAAGTGATTAAAGGGCCACCAAATCTGAAGAGCCTGTAGGATAGGCTACATAAGTCCCACATATAGTATGTTATCAGTCGCTAGACTGTCAGCTGCACTTGTGGACCCCTTGCATTGGATCATTAGTACTTGGCACCTGGGTGTAATATTGGACATCATTGAACCCCTACTCACTTTCTGACCTCAAAAAACTTGGTGAATAAGTGTAAATTGACGGCTTTTGCCCCTTTTACATGGGATGATTAGGGTCATGTTTCCCATTTCCTCACTTCTTGAGTTCCTTATTAATATTATGTGTTCCCCGCGTTAGAATATTGCGTACCCCTCCTTTTTTTGGACATGATATTACGTCAGATCTAAACAAAGTATTCTGCGTTCAGCTGGGACATAAAAGCCAAATGCTGGAAGTGAGTTAGAGGAAGTATGGGAAGAAAAGGGATCAATGACAAGATCATGCCGGATGTTGTAAACAAGTAACCAAAGTGGTTGTGTCTTCAGTACTGCGATCCATCACAGGTTGCTGCACTGTAGGGGTGAGGACAGAGTGAACAGTATCAGAGTCATTTTGGATTACTAGTAAGCTTTATAGTCACCCCTGCATGTCTGGAAACAGAAACCAAAAACTATTAGGGGGCTTAAGCTTTACTTATAATGTCTCTTTATATGAAAGCAAATACTATTGTGTCTATTGTATCCGTCTGCTGTCACAATATGTGTAATATGTTTTGTATGTATCCTTCTGTATCTTTTCCAGAGAGATTAGACGCTTGTTCCTGCTCTTTCTGATCTTCTGCGGATGCTTCTTACAAGGAAGTAGGTGACCTCAGAAATTTCGGATGGGTTCTTGCAGGATCCTAGCGTCATTTCCATTACAATATAATATACCTACAAGTAAAGGTTCACACTGGGGTCCTTCTTTTCCATACTACAATGCAATATAAGTTAAAGGACCTTTTAAAAGGTCCTTGCTGCTCCAGTACTACAACAATCATGTGACATTCATTGTTCATATGACCACTACAGTCAATCACTGAGCTCAGCTGTTGTGTGTACAGGAATGGTCCCTGACTGCTGAGGCCAGTAATTGGCTGCCGCAGTCACATGACCACTGCAGGAGCTTACAGGGAGTGGCAGGACATTTATACTTACAATGAGATCAGTGTTCACTTTGGGTCTGGGTCCCCCTGTTACTGACGGACAGTGAGACTGGAGCGCAGCACGGAACTGTTGCAGCAAGTCATCCCATTAGCCGATCATGTGATTCCCCCATTGTAACATAACATAGTAACATAGTTTGTAAGGCCGAATAAAGACAATGTCCATCTAGTCCAGCCTGTTTATCCCCCCATGTTCTTGATCCAGAGGAAGGAAAAAACCCCAAGAGGCAGGAACCAATTAGCCCTTTTGGGGGAAAAATTCCTTCCCGACTCCCTAATGGCAATCAGACTAATCCCTGTGGCAGTGTTTGTACACAAATTGCCTTTTCTATAGCTGATGATACAGTTTACATGACAGGCGCTGTAACATTTGCCCCCTTCAAAGTAATACAGCCCCTCTGCATCCACCTTTCAAAGTTACGGAACCCCCTCGTTCCACCTTCAAACTAGTACAGACCCCTCGGTAATCCTCTCCCTCTAAAGCCTTCCTGATGGTTAGTGTCTCTACCCTCCCAAACCTCCATCAGGCTGAGCAATCACTCAGGATAAGCAGACTTATCACGCTGCCTTAACTATGTTCCGGACATCAGAAAAGGTGGAAGGAGCTATTCTGTGCTGGGGGATGCAAAACTTTATACTACAGGTGATGGAAGATGATTGAGAAAGTTTGCCTATTCCGACTGACCAGTCCGCTTGACCGAGGTCTTCTGGGGAACACAGAGGCTCCCGACGGGGAGCGGTGGGGGAGAGCGGGGAGGAACTGGAGGGGTAATCTCTCTCTCACTCTCTCCCCCCTGCTCACTCCCGTAACTCACCGCTCTCCCCCGCCGGCACCCGAATCTTTTGAGACGAGCGGGCAGGTACTCACATAAGGCACTACTCGCTCGAGTAGTTTACCTTAGCGAGTACGCTCGCTCATCTCTAAGTATCATATAGGGTTTCACTAATACCCTCACATAGCGCCTAATTATTACTCCCAGCACTGGTCACTTATGCCATCATTCAGTGCTGAAGTAATACCCCCACAGATTGTTCAATTAATTCTACCATAGCACACTTAATTAATGTCACCGTAGACTGCTTAATTAATGTCACAGTGCTCAACTAATACCTCCACAAATTACTAAAAGGCTAATTACACTTTGTAAAACTTTTGACAAATCATAGAAACTTTTCTAAAGTTTTGATCAGTGGAAGTCTGGGTCCTCACTGATCGCTGAAATGAAGGGGCCGCAGTGCTTACTAAGTGCTGTGCCCCTTTGGCTGTGTTCAATGCTCTCTGGCAGTTCTCAAAAGCTGAATATGGGCTCATAGAATTCTATAGAAGATGTGTGTAGATTTCTATAAGACTGCCAAAAATAGCTGAAGACAAACACACCCTAAGGGCTCTTTCACATGAGCGTATATTGGCCGCCGTTTTCACGGCTGGACGATATATGCTACGATGTGAGTAGTAGAAACTCATGAACGGGTGCACAAATCTAATGTTTGTGCACCCGATCAGACGGCATGGGGTCCTGCGTATATATGCCCAGGCCACCATGCCATTGCCCCTCCCTTCCCTCTTGCCAGCTCACCTCCTCTCTCCTCCCCTCCATCTGATTGCATAGAAGGGGGTTGGGCAGGGGTGGAGCTAAGTGCTGCCCTGCCCCTCCAATTGCTGGCTAAGGACAAGAGCTGGGGAGGGGGCGGAAGCTCCCCTTGTCCAGAGCCAGCAATGGGAGGAGGCGGGAAGGGGAAGCGCTTGGCTCTGTCCCCATCCCATTGAATCAGCCAGAGGGGAGGAGAGAAGAGGGAGGGAGTTTAGCAGTCATGCTGCTAAACTCCCTTCCACCTCCTTTCTCCTGCCGCTGTCATTGGCTCCCATAGGAGCCCATGCAGCGGCCAACATATTCCGGGTCAAAAGATAGTTCCAGGACTATCTTTTGGGCCCGACGTAAAAACACATGGCGCTATATTGGCCGGCCGGGTGCTTTTACGTTACAGGAATACGGCCATGTGATCTGATGTGTAGGAATCCAGTGCATCAGATCACAGCGTATATTGGCAGACCGTGAAAATGGCGAGCCGATATACACTTGTGTGAAAGAGCCCTAAGGGGCACAGTGCTTAGGGGAGAACCCCTCAGTATCTGTACTCCCACTGATCAATGCTTTTGACATATCTCTATAACATGTGAAGAGTTTTAGTGCAGTTACCTTTGAATCAATACATGCATAGGGTGCATCATTAATACCACTATACAGTGCCCAGATCATTTGTTCTTAAGATAGGAGGCGGACAGACAAATGATCCAATCAATATGTCTGAGGCTTCTTTCCTCCAAGACAGATAGCGAGGAAAAGTCAGTTTTCTGCCGTAGATGTTGGACTGTCTGTAGATCCAACCAGAAACATTGGACTCTGCTGACAATTATCTAATCAGCTTTAGGTATTATAGAGTTACTGCCTTCAGATAATGCTTGTACATTTGAGGATTAGGATGTTGATGATGACAATGATGAAGATGACGATGGTGGATGATGTCCCCATTATAATTATTGTATTATTAGTGTCTTTTCTTCTGTAGATTTAGGTAAAATCATCCTATTTCCCAAGGAAACATCTACAGACCATGTGATCCTAAAGCCAACTGTGGAGAGACCCTTGAAACAGCTTACCGTATGTCTGCGCTCCTACACTGACCTCAGTCGAGATCATTCTCTTTTTTCCATTGCCACACCTACAATGGACAACGCTTTCCTTATTTTTCCACAACCTCCAAAGTCATGTGGTGTTTACATAAACCAAGAAGTAATAAGCTTTAATGTGGATCCTGAGGTTGCAGCCTGGAAACAGACTTGTGTTGCTTGGGACTCCGAGACCGGACTGCTCCAACTGTGGATTAATGGCAAGCGTTACCCTAGAAGAGTTACTACAAGCAGATCCCCCATAGGACCTCAGATGAGCGTCATCCTTGGGCAGGAACAGGACAGTTTTGGTGGTCGGTTTGATGCAAAGCAGTCTTTTGTAGGCGAACTATGTGACATCAATATGTGGGATTATGTTCTGCCCCCTGAAACTATAACCCAATATTTTCATAGCAGTCATAATATAAATGGGAATTTCATTGGGTGGAATAATGAGTTATATTCGAGCAAAGGGAATGCTAAAGTTCTGAAGGATGAATTTTGCTCTCTCTATCCTGTGTGATGGCCTGAATATAATGCAAGTCTCTCCTCACATTCTCAATCGGGTCTAATGAATTTATTACAAATAGAAAGGATAATTGCCGGTTCATTATCATATTTTTCACCCTCTGATGTTATAACCCAACCTTCGCCCCCTTGTCCAACCAGTTGGCAAATAACCCTGGTCTCCTGATACAAAAACAAAGAAGAACGTATGTCCCAATGGCAAGAACTGTGGAAGATCTGCAAAACAATAGCACTCCTTTTGTGCCATCACAAATTTATAGTGCTCTCCTAGTGCCCCAACAAGTAAATAGTGCCCTATTAATGCCCCCACAAGCTAAAATGCCCTCTTAGTGCCCACACAAGTTTACAGAGGCCCTTTACTGCCCCACAAGGTAACAGAGACTCCTTAGTGCCTCACAACTTAACTATGCACTTTAGTGCCCCAACAAGTTGACAATGACCCCGTTATACACCCAGTGTAGCAGTTAACAGTACCCTGAGTCCTGACTGTGCTGTTACTCATGAGCCCCCTGGCCACTCCTTATTCCCTCTCTGCTGTTTATCTCTGATCCCCCCCTTTCCCCCATCTCCTGTACTCTGGTCTCTCAGTGTATGAGGAACTAGAGAGGAGAGGAGAGGGGAAGAGTAACAAAGATGCACATAGTGCTGCATTGCGTAGAAGAAGGAAAGGAGTGGACTGAAGTTGATGAGTAGTAGCATGGTGAGCGAGCTGCCTGAGCGCAAGATGGGCGGAGATGCTTTTGAAGAACTTTTGTGGTCGGGAATGCAAGGAAACACTGTGGGGATGGGAACCCTGGCAAACTCCAAAGTTTTCCCCTTCCTACCTGAATGCTGGCCATGTACATCATGGGGGCAAAAACATTCCGAATGGTTGACAACCAGAGTCTAGGAAACAATGCATTTCAGAGATAGGCAAGTTTTAGTTCTGAGAAAATGTACTTTCACAAACAATGATCTTATTCTCCAGCCGCCTACCACAAACTGGGGACTAAGTCCATCAGAAGTACATATAGAGAATCTTCTCAGAACTGGAATCTCTCTGGTCTAGAAATGTGTTGTTTTCTTGGTTCCACAGATTCCCATCGATCCCAATTTTGCAAAGTTGTTGCAGTAGTGTAGATACAGTGGGGCACAAACTCTTCGAATTGAAGGAGTTATTAGAAGAACCAAGGACACATGTTTTCGAACCAGACAGTTGTCAGTTCTTCAAAAATGTTGAGCATTCACCATGAAGTTCCATGTTACTTTATTTTATAGTGGGCCCATGTACAGTCCATGGTAAATCACTGAGAAAGACTGTCTGCAAAGATGGAATCTATTTACTATACAAACAATGGGGAGCCTTGTGCTATAAAATAAACCGCCTAGTGGTATCCTAAGTAGGAAATATGCTAGTATTATACAGACTTGTATCAGATCTTCTTATAGGAAGACAATTAATATTTCCTTATGTTATCAGCTATGTTAATATCTGGATTTCCCAGTTTGCGTATTTGACAATATCATTGGCTACATATACTTTGAGGGCGCCATGTCTGAACTCCATCTTGGTATTATCAATTTTCTATTGATTGTGTGCATTAATAAAGCTCTGATTTTTAAATTGCAAAAGTGCTATTATTTTTCCCAGGGTAAAAGCCTCATGTAATAAGCATAAGTAATATAAAGTGTATATACAGTCATACGAAAAACTATGCACACGCTCTTTGAATTCTATAGTTTTACACATCAGGGGATAATAAAAAATATCAGGTCCTTAGAAGGTCTTAAAATTCGTTAAATACAACCTCAGATGAACAACAACAAATGACAAATTACACCGTATCACTATTTAACAAAACCTAGGCCAAAATGCAGAAGCAGTGTGTGAAAGATTAAGCACATTCCTACTGCTTTCATAGGAATTAAGAGGGTAAGTAGCAGTCAGGTGCTGCTAATCAAATGTCCTTGATTATTTGGTCATCAGAAAGTGTGACCACCACTCTAAAAGCAGAAGTTTCATCAGTTTGCTGATCTGGAGCATTCAGGTGTGTGTGTTAACATAAGGCCAAGGAGGAAAGCCATCAGAAACAATCTTAGAGAAGCAATTATTGCTGCCCATTAATCTAGGAAGGATTATAACACCTTTTCTAAAAAATTTGGAGTCCATCATTCTACAGTTGGGAAGATTATTCACAAGTGGAAAACATTAAAGACACTTAAGAATCTTCCAAGAAATGAACATCTGAGCAAAATCACCTCAAGGTCAGGCTGTGCAATGCCTTTGAAGGACTGCAAATACCCAAGAGCTACAACTCAGACTCTAAAGGCCTCAGTTAGCTGTTAAATATTCAATCCATGACAGTACAATTATAGACTGAACACGGATGGCCTTCTTGGGTAGGTTGCCAGGAGAAAGCCTCACCAGACCCAAGTAGAGATGTTTGGCCATAATGCCCACTGCCATATTTGTCGAAGACCAAACACAGTGAATCAGAACAAACACCTCATACCAACTGTCAAGCACGATGGAGGAGGGGTGATGATTTCGGCTTGTTTTTCAGCCACAAGACCCGGGCACCTTGCAGTCATTGAGTCAACCATAAACTCTTCTGTATACTAAAGTATTCTAGAGTCAAATGTGGGGCCATCTATCCAAAAGCTAAAGCTTGGACGAAACTGGGTCATGTAATAGAACAATGATCCCAAGCTCACCAGCAAATCTACATCAGAATGGCTGAAAAAAATAATCAAGGTGTTGCAATGGTCCAGTCAAAGTCCAGACCTCAACCCAAATGAAATGATGTGGTGGGACCTGGAAAGAGCTGTGCATAAATGACACCCACAAACATCAATGAGCTGAAGCAATGCTGTAAAGAGGAGGGGGGCAAAAGTCCTCCAGAATTACTTGAGAGACCGATAAAGTCATACAGAGAACCATTACTGCAAGTCATTGCTGCTGAAGGTGGTTCTACAAGCTGTTGATTCATGGGGTGTATTTGCTTTTTCACACACTGCTTCTGCATTTTGGCCTACTTTTGTTAAATAATTAATGACACAGTGTAATTTGTCATGTGTTGTAGTTAGGCTGCAATTGTGCAATTTTGTAGCGATGCGACAGTTCTACAAAACACATGTATGTGAAGCCCATGGTTTCCAATGGGTTCCTTCACATTAGTTAAAAAAATTGCGGATTGCTGAATATTGACACAATTTGCGACATTTTGTAGCCCAGGTCTCCCTATGGAGCCTCCTTGTTTATTTGCGATTTTTGTGCTATTGATACATTCTTAACATTAGAAACTCCTGTTAACGTTCTTGTGATAAAGTCGCGCAATTTTTTAAATTGCACGAGAAAAACGCAGGTAGCAGCGAAACGATACAACATTTTTCATATGAAAAGACGTGTAGGAAGCTGGGATATCGAAGTGATTTTGTAGCAGCGATATCGCTGTCACCCATGTGACAGAGGCCTTAATCTGAAGTTGTACTTGACTAATTTTGAGACATTCTGATGCCGAGTTTTTTTGTATGATGTACTACCATAAAACCATTGAATTCATAGAGGGTGTACTTACTTTTTCTCACCACTGTATACTGATATGTAATATGTGTTTATGACCATGACATTGATATACGGACTAGAATTACTAACTGCAGTCATGTGCATGATTAAAAGGGGCTGCAAATGTGCTAAAACAATAAAAGAAGATCTACTCATCTTCTCGTACCCCGATGATGTAGAGCTACAGCCCCGCGGTGCTCCTTGTCATTGAAGCCAATTAGATGTTGCACAGGTTGCTTTCCTGGCATCATGGCTCCCATCATCTGCGCAGTGATGCCAGGAAAATGACACATGACTGCCGTGGCCTCTGATTGGCTGCAGCAGTCAGGTGGTGGCGATTTGTTGACAAAGACCTGGAGAACCACAGGAGCTTCAGTACTGGATCACGGGGGGGGGGGGGGGGGGGGGGGAATGGGCAATCTTTTTTTGTAAAATCACTTTTTATTCAAGATTCCATTTTTTAGGTTTTTCAATTAATGGTATATTTTTAAGACAGGCGCATTAACCTGTTAGCCACTGGCCATGCGCCTTTTATGTCAAGCACTAAGACACAGGTGCCAGACACAAGGCCCGCGGCCTCATTTTATGTGGCCCGCGGCGTGCTGATGGCCGCTCACCACTGAAGCGATTATCAGCGGGGGTGCCGCAGCTCCCCGCTGGTAATCACTGTTAGCGCTAATCCCAGCGCACACTCTGATGTCAGTGTGCGCCGGGATCCTCCTTCCCTGAGTCCCCTGCTCTTCAGTTCTGCAGGAGAGGACTCAGGAAGGAAGCGTTCCAGGCACACTCATTGATGTCAGTGTGCATCCAGGCTCAGCGCGAGCAGAGGGGGAGTGGCGCTGACAGCAGGGAGGAGGTAAGTATATGGGTTGGGGGGAGGGGAACTATTATTACTGAGGGAGGGTTAATATGACTGAGGGGTGGGTTAATATTACTATTGGGGGGTAATATTACTGAGGGAGGGTTAATATTAGTATTGGGGGTTAATATTTCTGAGGGGTGGTTAATATTACTGAAGGGGGTTAATATTACTGAGGCGGGTAATACTGCTATGGGGTTAATATTACTGACAGGGATAATATTATTACTGAGGGAGGTTAATATTACTGACGGGGTTAATATTGCTGAGGGGAATAATATTGCTGAGAGGGATAATATTACTGTGGGGTAATTAATACTGAGGGGGTTAATATTATTACTGTGGGGGTCGCTATTACTACTGGGGCCACTGTGGGATACCCTGTTACTACTGGGGCCACTGTGGGGTACCCTGTTACTACTGGAGCCACTGTGGGGTTTGCTATTACTACTGGGGCAACTGTGGGGGTCGTTATTACTACTGGGGCCACTGTGGGGGTTCCTATCACTACTGGGGCAACTGTGGGGGTCGTTATTACTACTGGGGCCACTGTGGGGGTCGCTATTACTACTGGGGCCACTGTGGGATACCCTGTTACTACTGGGGCCACTGTGGGGTACCCTGTTACTACTGGAGCCACTGTGGGGGTTGTTATCACTATTGGGGCCACTGTGGGGGTTGCTATCACTACTGGGGCCACTGTGGGGGTTCCTATCACTACTGGGGCAACTGTGGGGGTCGTTATTACTACTGGGGCCACTGTGGGGGTTCCTATCACTACTGGGGCCACTGTGGGGGTCATTATTACTACTGGGGCCACTGTGGGGGTCGCTATGACTAATTTGGCCACTGTGGGGGTCACTATGACTAATTTAGCCACTGTGGGGGTCGCTATGACTAATTTGGCCACTGTGGGGGTCGCTATTACTAATTGACCCACTATGAGGGTCAATATTATTACTGGGGCCACTATTAGAGTCACTATTTTCACTGGGGCCACTATCAGACTCACTATGACTACTGCGACCACTATAGGGTCACTATTACTACTGCAACCACTATAGGGGACACTATACGTAATCGTATTTCGGTCGCACAAATACTCTGCATATTTGCGCAATTGAAAATCGCTTATGCCTGTATATTTGGGCACGCAAAACAGAACGCAGATGGGCCCACTGAGGTGGTGCACAAATATGCAGTGAATACAAAGGTTTCCTGAGCATTCATCACGTATTTGCACGGCCCATTTACTTCAATGGCCTATCGGGGTGCGTAGTACGTAACAATATAGGTCATGCTGTGCGAAAATATACATCATGTGAATGACTCATTGATTTACAAGACAATTCAATTCTCCACATTAGTGAAGTTAAACAGATTTAAATTTGCTTTAACTGACAGTGTACTTGTGAAGCAGAGGGACCAGTGACTACATGCTGATCCTGGCTTTGATTTCACCAGGTAGCTGTAACTCACTGTTTGCTTAAGATGCACCTCAGAAAGGGTCTTCTGGAACTCTGCTGTAGAATAACAAGGGAGCGGGTTGTGCACCGCACTCTACCTCGGCTAGGAATAACTCACTGAACACTCCTCCTCACCGACTACAGAACTGCAACCTCCTCCTTACACTCTCCTGGATGAGTCTGCCAACTCCTCTGCATCACTTCCTTTTATCACCTCTCTCTATCCACCCACTTTCATAGGGACTTGTATGTTTGGTTTCCGCCCTTGGGGCTCTGCACCAGTGAGATTAAACCTGACTGTCAGCCAATGAGAGGCCAGCTGACATCAGTGATGAGCTCTAGCTTAGAGTTGAAGAGGAGACACAGGGTCTCTCCCACAGATGGCACCTTCTGGATCAAGGGACAGCATACAGACAGGTGAAGCTAGACAAGTGTGCTGCTAGTGTTCTGTAGTACCTGCTGGGCCACTACATTGGTCTACAGGCATTAGACCATTCTGATCCTGTGATTGTTGGCAACATGGACAGAAATACCATGTAGTGCCTCAGCAAACAAATCTCCTTCAACGCCTTTTGCAAATTCTGCCTTGCAGAGTAAGGGATCTCCTAGTAATTTGCCTGCACTGCTCTGCGTATCACATTCATCTATGAATAGAATGATACATCGTCTAAAAGACATAAAAGAATAAGTATATATTACAATTAAAAACAGACTCATCTGAATTGTCCCGTGAAGAATGAACGAGGAGGTAGAAGTATGAAAAAAAGCATCACTTGGATTATACACCTCTTTATTGAAACCATTATTTGATCCAACATACGGACAACTGCACTCACAGTTCTATAAGTCTACGACTATAAGTCGCTCCTGGCCCCTAGTTTTGTCTACACCCTCCTAAGACTGTTGGTCCCCCAGCATACTAGGCCGGCAGAACCTGTGGTACTCTACTATTTTTTCACCTCCTCTGCTCTACTCCATTCTCACACTTCTATTGGCCCCAATCCGGGATGCTCTGCCCATTTTTTCCTCCACCTCTCCGAAGAATGAATGAGTCTCAGAGAAGCATGAGGTTTCATTATAGCATTAGCTTAGAGGTGTTCTTTGCTTTAGACAATACCTTCTTGTTAGAAGACATGCATGGGTATTGGCAACTCACTTCACTTCTCATCTGTGATAAAATCTTTAACCTCATGAATGAAGACAACACACTGAGAATGGAAAGAATTAGGGTGGTTTTTTTCCTGCACCCGGGGTTCTGCTTTACAAATGGAGCAGGAAAGGGGAGTCCCTGTGGCCGAACGGCTCTATCTAAGGATGGAGCTAAACAGCCCCGAACGGACCCCATTGACTATAATGGGGTCTGTTCAGTTTCCGCTCAACTACTCGGCTTTTGGATGGTAGAAAAAGTGTTTTTTCTTCTGGTATTTTTAGCCGGATCTCTGACCGTATGTTCCCCAGCATGTTATTCAATAAGCAAATGTAAATGACATCCTTATTGTTAGAGATGGGGTTACCACTAGGGGTGCCGGTGTCCAGTTGGTGCGGGCTGCTTGTCCTGGCGTGGCTGGGGCCCAGGCTGGTGGCTCTATCCGGGGTTCTCCCACTCTGGTGGCTGGTCGCGGCCTGCCGGCGGTGCGTCCCGGGTCCTGCGCGGGCACGCCAGTCCGCTGGTCAGCCACGTGGTGCTCGGGTGGGTGCATGCCGCCGGGGGGAGGTGGCTATATGACTACCCCCAGTCATCATGTGACTTATCCCCACCCCTCCGGGTCGGGGAGGTCTGCATATAAGCGCTGCTGGCCCAGACTCCTGTGCCAGCGTTTGTTTTGACTTGTTTCTGACTACACCCGCAATCTTTGACCTGACCATAGTGTGTATGACCTCTGCTTGCATTTGACTCTGCTTCTGCCTTACCCTCCTGTACCTCCTACGTGTCTTTTGGTTTGACCTTGGCTTGCATCTGACTCTGTTTCTGTTTTTGCCCTCCTGTACTCCGTTCGTGACTTTTTGGTTTGACCCAGCCTGTTTTCTCGACTCTTCTCTGGTTAGCGCATCGTTGTCATAGTCAGCTCACGGTTCCCACCTGTCTGTCTCCCAGTCCCTCCTTCTTGGGGTCCCTGACACTAGTGCAGCGCAGGGACCGTCGCCCAGTTGTCGCTCTGGGGCCTAGCCCAGGGGGGCAAGTAGGTAGGGACACGGATGAGGGTTGGCTTAGGGATTCCCTGTCCATTTGCCCTGGGCAGCCCTGACAGAAACACTGGCCATATTGTTGCTGGGAACCTGTTTCGATCTCCCCGTTTGAACCCAGATATGGAGGCTATGGCAGCCCTTGCTAATCAGGTGCAAGCCTTAACAGGGTTGGTGCAAGATCTGTCCGTTCGGCTCCAGGATCAGGAGCAGACCATTGCTGGTACTCCTGTCACTATTGCTGCAGCCCCTAGGGGTTAAACCCAAGATTGTGCTACCTGACGTTTTTTTGGGTGAACGTAGGACATTCTTATGTTTCCGGGAAGCGTGCAGATTATATTTTGAATTACGTCCCCACTCGTCAGGTCCGGAATACCAGAGGGTAGGCATTGTAATTTCACGCTTGAGAGGCGACCCTCAAAACTGGGCATTCCCGCTGCCCTCCGACTCACAGCCCTGCCAATCTGTTGATGCCTTTTTTACGGCCTTTGGACAGATTTATGACGAGCGAGATAGTGTGGGATACGCCGTGAGTAAGTTATTGAGTTTTCAGCAGGGAAGACGTCCTGCGAAACGGTTCTGCTCGCAGTTTCGGCAGTTTTGTGTGGAGTCCAGATGGAATGACCACGCTCTGACAGACTTGTTTCTGACTGGGTTGTCTGAGTCTGTTAAAGATCTGTTGTTGTCGCACCTGGAACCCGAGACGCTAGAACAGGCTATGACTATCGCGGTAAAGGCCGACTGTCATCTTAGGGCCCGACGCAAGACTTAGACCGAACCGCCCGTGAACCGGTCCGAGAATCTGCCCTTGACCTCAGCTACCAACGGAGTTGAGACAATGGAACTGGGCTCCTTGTCCCCAAAGGAGCGCAAGGAGTTCCAGCTCAGGAATCGATCATGCCTTTATTGCAGGTCATCGGGTTGCCTGCTGCCTCAAGAAACAGCCGTCGGAAAACGTCCACTGCTAGGCGATGTCCGGAGGGATCGCCTAGGAACTCAGATACCTCCGGAATGTTCTAAATTGTTAATACCGTTCTCTATTTCGTATAATGCTCATATCCTCAATGGTTGGGCCTTTATTGATTCGGGGGCTGGTGCGAACTTCTTTAATTCTGAGTTCGTGAAGTTTATGTCTGCATATCGTTTACCAGTGAATCCTCGCATTTGGGTCTCGGGTATCAATTCAACTCCGTTGTCAGCAGGGTTAATGAGTAAGAGAACTGCTGAACTAGTTTTTTCCGTAGGGGCGCTACATTCAGAGGTGTGTTCATTCTTGGTGATGGAGAGCCTTTCCATTGATTTAGTCCTTGGGTTACCCTGGCTCCGGCAGCACACCCCCAGTTTGATTGGTCCACCTCTGAACTAGTACAGTGGGGGCAAGATTGTGGTGAGCATTTGGTCTCCGTCCAGGTGCATTCCACAGAGTGTAAGGTAAAGGGGGTTACCTCCATATATTGAGGACTTTTCTGATGTGTTTTCCAAACAACTTTCTGAGACATTACCTCCACACCGAGAATGGGATTGCAAGATTGATCTTATTCCCGGGAGCAAGATGCCCAAGGGGGGAATATATAATGTAACTGTTCCTGAATGCGAGGCGATGAATCACTGAGAGCCTCGCCAAGAGACATATACATCCTTCTGAATCACCCGCAGGGGAAGGGTTATTTTTCGTGGGGAAGAAGGGTGGTGGCCTTCGGCCCTGTGTTGATTATTGAGCCTTCAATAGGATAAGCAAATTTACAAGGGCAGCTAATCCCAGTCAGAACTTTGGGAAATTTACTGCTAGGACCTTCCAAACTAATAAAATTAAAAAATACCTTTTATTAAATTCCTTTAAAAGAAGAACAAAACAAATACAAACAAATAAGGGGAAGATTAGGATTAAGAAGGCCACTAGTGACTAGTGACCAAACAGGTTGGAGTCGTATAATAGGACTCAACCTTAAAAAACGACAGCAACCGCCACTTCTGAAATATGAACAATGGGAAATCGAGTCATGTGATGAAGCTCAATTGATGTACAACATTGATCATAGATCCAGAAAAGTGATCAAATAAAGTAGAATCACTCTAAATCTGGTATCCTAATGTGCGTCGTATAGTGGGAAGGACTTGCACATAAGGAGTTTACTCTTAAAGCAAAAATGCGCGTTACCCAACGCGTTTCTCCCAACTGGTGGGTTCCTCAGGGGTTACAATGCGCTAGTTCCAACCAAAAGGTTGGATTGTGGCTAAATTTTTATAAAGTGTGGAAGCCACACATAGTCCAGGACTGATAATCATGGACCAGTGGTCGCCAAAATGATCTGTCTCTAAATGTAAATGCAATGCAGCGAAGAATTCCAGTGCACCGCAATTTACAAAAATCAGAAAGGAATGACCTATGACGTGGCAATGATGGTCACGGTAATGGTCATTAAGAGGACAAAATTATCCTCAAAGTACAAGATGAGATCAAAAAGAGATATATAAGCCGTCAGATGCTATCAATAACTTAAGCCCTTCAAGTCCTCAAGATAGATTTGCAGCTACCTAACTGATAAGAAACTATCTGAAGTTGCTAAATAGACTGATAGTGCAACTCGAGTGAGTAGCTGAAGGGGACTAGCCCCTAGGTCAGGACAAAGAACTTAAAATCAAAGAAAATAAAGACAAAACGGCGGCATGTCAGTCCTTGTGGTGGAGTGACAGCATAATGGTGAGCTAGTCCAAGGAGCTTTAAATAGGGTTCATTAGGGAACACCTTTTGATGGGTGTGTATCCCCTGAGCCAATGAGAGGCAAAGTGGGAGGCGTACCACTCATGCTATGTAACCTAGGTAACAGGTAAACATATGTTTCATACTGAAAAAAAAAAAAAGGGATAACAGGTGCAAGGAAGGGGGCCAGCAACCGCTGCTGTAATGTGTGACTGATGTATCAAACCGATCGCGCTATACCGTCGCTACTAGCTCCGTAACCCAGAGGTATAGTAGATGGCATAGCGACGTCAGCGCGGGGGGCGTGATTCCGCTGACGACGCCGGAGGTCACATGACGCTAAGCGTCATCGACCGCGTCATGGTCACATGACGCCGAGCGTCACTGACAGTATCGTATGATACCCAAGGGGGCGGACCGCATGAGGACCACGGAGGCGTGGTTCCACTGACGGCGCCGGTGGTCACATGACGCTAGACGTTGATGAAAGCGTCATGTGACACCCAAGGAGGCGGACTAAGTGACGGCAGCGGCGTACTTGGAGACAAAGCCATGGCAACGGTAGTGTACATAACTCGGAGCATAAAAATGATGCTGTGGTGGCGAAACAAGATCACTGGTAGTCGCTGTTGGGACAATACTCGTGGATGTAAACCATTAGAGTTGAATATAATGATTCATTTTAAGGATAGTTATATGCAGTACATTCTGCCAGGATCATCAGATGTATCCAGTATTAATAAACTCTAACGGATATAAGGAGCATCACGTAGATGATTCTGATACGTAAACCGAGTAAGGGAGTAATCAGAGCGTATGTACACGCCGATCAATATTAATTGGAGTAGATTTAGTTATCCCGCACTACCCTTGCACCATTGATGAGAATATATATTTAATGATCAGTATTATAAAATGCCTCGGACTAGCATGAACAAATATGATCACAGATAGTTATGAGACATCTTGTACGTGGACATTTTCTCATAGGTGGTGTGTAGCATAATAGCTAACTATTTTTAAAAATAAACGTCTTTGGTTCTTCTGATGAAAAGATATTCCATTAATACTCAACACGTCGCAATAGGATAAGCATCAAGAACCAGTACTTTTTACCCCTGTTTCCTGACCTCCTCAACCAGGTTGTAGGGGCCCGTTGGTTCTCCAAACTAGACCTTTGGAGGGCTTATAATCTCATCCGTATCAGAGAGGGGGACGAATGGAAAACGGCGTTTAATACTCCGTTGGGGCATTTTGAATGTCTAGTCATGCCATTCGGGCTATGTAACTTGCCAGCTATTTTTCAAGGTTTTATAAATACCATTTTTCATGACATCCTGGGCACGTTCATGGCTATATATTTGGATGACATTCTGATATTCTCTCCTGATTGGGAGAGCCATGTCAGGCATTTACAGACAGTGTTTTCCCACCTTCGAGCCAATCAATTTTATGCTAAGTTGGAGAAATGCCTTTTTGGTGTACAGGAAATCGCAGTCACATATGTGACTGGGTCCAAGAACGTCAAAGCTGATGTGTTGTCATGCAGCTTCGGGGTTCCCGAGGTAGAGGAGCCTCAGCCGGAGAGTATTCTGGGCCTGGGCGTGGTTGTTGCCGCTCTTACGTCTGACACCTCTGCTTTACTCCGGTCGGCTCAGCAGTCCGTTCTCCAAGGCCTCCCGGAGGGGAGGCTATTTGTTCCCCATGCCTTGCGGCTCCTCATATTGGAGGAAGTTCATTCGTCGGTTTTAGCAGGGCATCCAGGGGTCCGAGGCACCCTGGAGCTGTGTGGCCATTTTTATTGGTGGCCACAAATGTCTCGGGACGTCAGGGAATTTGTCAAGTCCTGCTCTATTTGTGCTCGAGGGAAGAGTGTACGGAGAAGACCTGAAGGTCCGCGTTGTCCTCTTCCTGTTCCGGAGAGGCCACGGACCCATCTGTCGATGGATTTTATTACCGACCTGCCCGAGTCCCAGGGGTGCTCGCTCATCTGGGTGGTCGTCGACAGATTTTCCAAGATGGCGCATTTTACTGCTCTAAAGAAGCTTCCGTCTGCACCTGAGTTAGCCACCATATTTATCAAGGAGATTGTGCGCCTGCATGGGGTCCTTGAGGATATTGTTTCCGTCTGGGGAGTCCAATTTGTTGCGCGATTTTGGAGGGCTTTTTGTAAGAATATCAGTATCGGATTATCGTTTTCCTCTGCCTTCCAACCGGAGTCCAATGGTCAGACAGAATGTATGAACCAGGAACTGGTTCAATACCTCAGAATGTATGTGAGTGATTGTCAGAGATTCCGGGTCAATTATCTAGCGCTGGCTGAATTTGCTATCAATAACCATACACATTCGGGCTTAGGACCTGCGGGAGGTGTGGGAGAAGGTGCATGGCAACTTGGAGCAGTCCAGGGATGCGGGCCAGTTAGTGTACTTGTCTTCTAAGAACCTGAATTTAAAAGTGCCTTCATTGAAGCTGGCTCCCCAATTTGTGGGCCCTTTTCCTGTCACTAAAGTGATTAGTCCTATGGTATACGAGCTGGCACTACCGGACACGTGGAGAATCCACAGGGTTTTCCACAAATTGCTCCTCAAAAGGTTTGTCCCTCCAGGGGTGCCCACCTCCGGTCCTCCGCCGCCCACCCTAACTCTTGGCGAAAATGAATATGAGGTGGATAAGATGCTGGATTCTAGGAGAGTACAGGGTGTTCTCCAGTACCTCATTTAATGAAAAGGATACGGTCCGGAGAAGCGGTCGTGCATCTCAGCTAGAGATGTTTTTGCTCCACGGTTGGTCTCCTTGTTTCAAGGGACTCATCCCCTTAAGCCCGCTCCGGTTCTTGGGGTCCAGAGGCCCCCCATAAGGGGGGGGTACTGTTATGGGGTTGCCACTAGGGGTGCCGGTGTCCGGTTGGTGTGGGCTGCTCGTCTTGGTGTGGCTAGAGCCCAGGCTGGTGGCTCTGTCTGGGGTTCCCCCACTCTAGTGGTCGGTCGTGGCGGCCGGCAGTGCGTCCTGCGCAGGCATGTCAGTCCGCTGCTTGGCCGCACGGTGCTCGGGTGGGTGCATGCCACCGGGGGGAGGTGGCCTTATGACTCCCCCCAGTCATCATGTGACTTATGCCCGCCCCTCTGGGCAGGGAATTCTGCATATAAACTCTGCTGGCCCACACTCCTGTGCCAGTGTTTGTTTTAACTAGTTTTTGACTACACCCGCAAACTTTGACCTGACCATAGTGTGTATGACCTCTCCTTGCATTTGACTCTGCTTCTGCCTTACCCTCCTGTACCTCCTACGTGTCTTTTGGTTTGACCTCGGCTTGCATTTAACTCTGCTTCTGTTTTTGCCCTCCTGTACTCCGCTCGTGACTTTTTGTTTTGGCCCGACCTGTTTTCTCGACTATTCTCTGGTTAGCGCATCGCTGTCATAGTCAGCTCACGGTTCCCACCTGTCTGTCTCCCAGTCCCTCCTTCTTAGGGTCCCTGACACTAGTGCAGCAAAATGCTCGGGTGCTCGGTACTCGAGTCGAACTTTCCGTGATGCTCGAGAGCTCATTTCGAGTAACGAACCCCATTGAAGTCAATGGGCGACTCAAGCATTTTTATATGGGACCGATGCTCCACATAGCTGATGACTACTCAAAGCAGAAAACATCAGAAAGTCATGGAAACACCACAGAAACAGATAGGGAAGGGCAGGGGCAGCATGCATGGCTGCATCTGAGGCACCCAGGTCCCACTATTAAGCCAAAATGGGGGCAAGAGTCTAGCATCACTCCCCTAACAATTTACTTTGGACAAACCCTCATTATCAAGGCACACGCGCTGGCACATCTTAGCCAAGCACCACACTACCTGCAACCAAGGACAATCACTGCCTGGGTTACATGCTGGCATTGCTGTCCAACCCCCCGCACGATCCTGCGTCCACAGCACACACAAAAGTTTCCCTGTTCAGCTGCCCTCATGCCAAATGCTCGCTTCATAGCAACACCACCCTCATGTCTATTTATAAGTGCGTACTGGATGAGGAGGAACCGCAAACACACACTGCAGAGGGTTGACAGGGACAGGCAGCGACCCTCTTTGAAAGTGTGGGTGATAGCCCACAATGCTGTTGAGAATTGATGATAGATTGACGTACCATCCTCCACCTTGTGTGACCCAAGGTGCTGTGAGTTACATAGCAATGGGAAATCCGATGCTAGTACTGCAGTGAATGTCTCATTATTGCAGTAACGCTCTTTTTGCTTGGCCCAAACCAATCTCAGATAACTGTGGTAACACGAGAGAAAATACATGTTGCCCAGTGCTGATCTCCTGACCCCAAGCAGGAGGCGGAGGTGGCATTACAAGACCAAGAAACCATGACTAGGACCCGCTATAGTCTGTGTAGGAAGTATGTGAGCGGGCCCAGGGTCAGCCTTCACCTTATGTGACCCAAGGTGCCCTGAGTTACATAGAAATGGGAAATCCATGTGCCCCCCCGCCCACAATTCATTCTGTGTAGGTGTCAGATAGCTCACTCAACACCGCAAGGGGAAAGCCATCTGCACTCTGCACCCTACTCAAGTCAGTCAGTGTATTTGTGCCAGACAGGTAAAACACCGCTATGGGAAGTCTTTGGGCACCCACAGCATAGGCGAGCCAAAGGAACCCAAGGAAAGTATTAAACATGAAGCAATTACAGTGCCCAAACATGGCAGACTTTCACTCCGCCGAGGACCTCGGCCTCTGCCCACACCCTCATCAATCGTGGGCATAAAGCGGACTCCGATGCTAGTACAGCAGTGAACATCTCATTAATGCAGTAACACTCTTTTAGCATGGCCCAAACCAATCTCAGATAACTGTGGTAACACGAGAGAAAATACATGTTGCCCAGTGCTGATCCCCTGACCCCAAGCAGGAGGAGGAGTTGGCATTACAAGGCCAAGAAACCATGACCAGGGCCCGCTATAGTCTGCGTGGAAGATATGTGAGCGGGCTCTGGTCAGACTCGGTCCCAGCCTTCACCTTATGTTACCCAAGGTGCCCTGAGTTACATAGCCATGGGAAATCCATGTGTCCCCACACAATTTATTCTGTGTAGGTGTCAGATAGCTCACTCAACACCGCAAGGGGAAAGCCATCTGCACTCTGCACCCTACCCAAGTCAGTCAGTGTATTTGTGCCAGACAGGTAAAACACTACTATGGGAAGTCTTTGTGCACCCACAGCATAGGCGAGCCAAAGGAACCCAAGGAAAGTATTAAACATGAAGCAATTACAGTGCCCAAACATGGCAGACTTTCACTCCGCCGAGGACCTCGGCCTCTGCCCACACCCTTATCAATCGTGGGCATAAAGCGGACTCCAATGCAAGTACAGCAGTGAACGTCTCATTAATGCAGTAACACTCTTTTAGCATGGCCCAAACTAGTGTCTCCGATAACTGTGGTAACACGAGAGAAAATACATGTTGCCCAGTGCTGATCCCCTGACCCCAAGCAGGAGGAGGAGGTGGCATTACAAGGCCAAGAAACCATGACCAGAGCCCGCTATAGTCTGTGTGGGAAATATGTGAGTGGGCTTTGGTCAGGCTCGGTCCCAGCCTCCACATTGAGTGACCCAAGGTGCCCTGAGTTACATAGCAATGGGATATCCATGTGTCCGCACACAATTCATTCTGTGTAGGTGTCAGATAGCTCAACACCGCAAGGTGAAGTCTTTGAGTTCCTTGGGCTCGCTTATGCTGTCAGTGCACAAAGATGGTATTACACGGACCCCTGTAACATTTCTGAAGCAAAAATATAGGCAGACCCCTGTAACATTTCTGTAGCAGAAGTATAAGCAGACCCCTGTTACATTTCTGTAGCAAGAGTATAGGCGAACCCCTGAAACATTTCTGCACCATGAGTGTAGGCGAAGGCCGGAAAAATTAGTTAGATAACAGTATAGGCGAGGGCCAGAAAAATTGGTGTACCAAAAGTACAAGTGCACCCCTGAAAAATTGCTGAACCGCGAGGGCAGGTGAAACCCAGAAACATTTTTTAAAGATACAGCTTCCTGTTACTTAATTTGTAACAGAGCCTGGAGGCAGCCCTGTGGAAAAAAAAATTGGTTTCTGGTAAAGTATCAATACTTTTGAAACTTTGAAAAATTGTGAAAACATTATAAGCAGAGCCTTTTGGGCCGCAGAAAAATTGGCAGTTCAGCGTGATGACATGCTCTTTTAGGAGGAGGAGTAGGAGGAGTAATAATATCCGAGAGGGATTGACAAAGCTAATTCCCAATTTTTCTACAATGATAGAGAATGCTTTTTTCTCTGGTTGCAGCGAAAAGAATCATTAGGTTCCGCTGCTCTCTGCCGGTGGAGAAGAGAAGTCTGGTTGAAATCCAGCCTTTGTTCATCTTTATGAGTGTAAGCATGTCGGCACTGGCAGTTGACAGGCGGGTACGCTTATCCGTGATGATTCCCCCAGCTGCACTAAACACCCTCTGACAAGACGCTAGCGGCAGGGCAGGCCAGCACCTCCAGGGCGTACAGCGCAAGTTCGTGCCACGTGTCCAGCTTTGACACCCAATAGTTGTATGGAGCAGAGGCATCACGGAGGATGGTGGTACGATTGGCTACGTACTCCCTCAATATCTTTTTACAGTGCTCCCTCTGACTCAGCCTTGACTGGGGAGTGGTGACACGGTCTTGCTGGGGAGCCATAAAGCTGGCAAGGGCCTTGAAGAGTGTTCCCCTGCCTGCGCTGGACATGCTGCCTAATCCCCGTGTCTCCCCTGCTACTTGGCCCTCGGAACTGCGTCTTCTGCCACTAGCACTGTCAGATGGGAACTTTAGCATCACTTTTTCCACCCGTGCCCTGTGGTATTGCATCACTCTCGTACCCCTTTCCTCTTCGGGAATGAGAGTGGAAAGGTTCTCCTTATACCGTGGGTCGAGAAGGGTGTACAGCCAGTAATCCGTGTTGGCCAGAATGTGTCTAATGCGAGGGTCACGAGAAAGGCAGCCTAAGATGAAGTCAGCCATGTGTGCCAGGGTACCAGTACGCAACTCATCGCTGTCCTCACTAGGAATATGACTTTCAGGATCCTCCTCCTCCTGCTCTACAGCCCATACACACTGAACAGATGAGAGGCAAGCAGCATGGGTACCCTCTGCAGTGTGCCCAGCTGTCTCTTCCCCCTCCTCCTCCGAAACGCACTGAGATATAGACGTGAGGGTGGTCTGGCTATCAAGCGACATACTGGCATCCCCTGTCTCCTGTTCCAACCGCAAAGCGTCGGCCTTTATGCTTTGCAGCGAACTTCTTAGCAGGCAAAGCAGCGGGATGGTAACGCTAATGATTGCAGCATCACCGCTCACCATCTGTGCAGACTCCTCAAAGTTTCCGAGGACCTGGCACATATCTGCCATCCATGCCCACTCCTCAGTAAAGAATTGGGGAGGCTGACTACCACTATGCCGCCCATGTTGCAGCTGGTATTCCACTATTGCTCTACGCTGCTCGTACGGCCTGGCCAACATGTGGAGCGTTGAATTCCAGTGTGTGGGCACGTTGCACAGCAGTCAGTGCTCTGGCAGCTGAAACCGATGTTGCAGGGTCCTCAGGGTGGCAGCGTCTGTGGTAGACTTGCAGAAATGTGCTCAGAAGCGGCGCACCTTGCCGAGCAGGTCAGACAAGTGGGGTTGGTTTTTCAGAAACCGCTGAACCACCAGATTGAAGACATGGGCCAGGCATAGCATGTGTGTGAGGCTGCCGAGCTGCAGATCCGCCACCAGGTTATGGCCGTTGTCACACACGACCATGCCCGGTTGGAGGCTCAGCGGCGAAAGCCAGAGGTCGGTCTGCTCTGTAAGACCCTGCAACAGCTCGGGGGCCATGTGCCTCTTGTCACCTAAGCCAATTAGTTTCAGCACGGCTTGCTGACGCTTGCCCACCGCTGCGCTGCCGCGCCGCGCGATACTGACTGCTGGTGACGTGCTCACACTTCTTAATTGAGAGGTAGAGGTGGCGGAGGAGGGAGAGGATTTGGATGAGGTGGCATAAAACGCTGCAGATACCAGCACCGAGGTAGGACCCGCTATTCTGGGTGTGGGTAGGATGTGAGCGGTCCCAGGTTCTGACTGAGTCCCAGCCCCCACCAAATTCACCCAATGTGCCGTGAGAGATATATAGTGGCCCTGCCCGCCAGTACTTGTCCACGTGTCCGTGGTTAAGTGGACCTTCCCAGTAACCGCATTGGTGAGGGCACGATTTATGTTGCGGGAGATGTGCTGGTGTAGGGCTGGGACGGCACACAGGAAAAATAGTGGCGACTCGGGACCATCATGTTTTTGAAAGCCTTCGTTTCCACAAGCCTGTACGGCAGCATCTCCAGGCTGATTAATTTGGCAATGTGCATGTTTAAAACTTGTGCGTGCGGGTGGGTGGTGGCGTATTTGCGCTTTCGCTCCAACGCTTGTGTTAGCGATAGCTGATCGCTGCACTGAGAGACATTGCTGGATGGAGTGGAGTACAGTGGAGCTGAGGGTATGGGTGCAGGCTGGGAGGCGGTCGTGCCTGTGTCCTGGGAGGGGGATTGGATCAGTGTGGCAGGTTGGGGCACAGGGGAAGAGGCAGTGGTGTGACCCGGAGGCATTGACTGGCCTTCATCCCACCTTGTGGGGTGCTTGGCCATCATATGCCTGCGCATACTGGTGGTGGTGAGGCTGGTAGTGGTGGCTCCCCGGCTGATCTTGGAGTAACACAGATTGCACACCACTGTTCGTCGGTCGTCCGCGCTCTCACTAAAAAGCATCCACACCTTTGAACACCTTGCCGCGAGGGGGTGCTTGGGGAAACAGTTGGGGGATTCTTCGCTCTGGCCCTGCCTCTACCCCTGGCCACTCCACTGCCTCTTCCAACCTGTCCTGCTGCTGCTGCACTTGCCTCCCCCTCTGAAGCCCTGTTCTCAGTAGACTTAGCAAACCAGGTGGGGTCAGTCACCTCATCGTCCTGCTGCTCTTCCTCCGAATCCTCTGTGCGCTCCTCCCTCGGACTTACTGCCCTTACTACTACCTCACTGATAGACAACTGTGTCTCATCTTCATCCTCACCCACAAAAAGCTCTTGAGACAGTTGCCAGGAGTCCCCAGACTCATCACCCGGACTCCGGGAACTTTCCAAAGGTTGGGCATTGGTCACGACAAACTCCTCAGGTGAGAGAGGAACCAGTTTTTTCCACTCATGGCAGGGACCCGAGAACAGTTCCTGGGAGTCTGCCTGCTCAGAATATGTCATTTTCATGGAGTGAGGAGGCTGGGAGGAAGGAGGAACAGCAGCCAGAGGATTCAGAGTTGCAGTCCCTAGGCTGGGAATAGTGGACTGCGTAGAAGACTGGGTGGTTGATACATTGCTGGATGCATTTTCTGCCATCCACGACAGGACCTGCTCACACTGCTCTGTTTGTAATAAAGGTCTACCACGCGGACCCATAAATTGTGATATGAAGCTGGGGAGCCCAGAAACTTGCCTCTCTCCTAATCCCGCAGCAGCCGGCTGTGATTCACCACGACCAGGAACTCGGCCTGTGCCCACACCCTCACTTGGACGTCCCCGTCCGCATCCACGTCCACGTCCTCGACCCTTACCCCTACTCCTCATCATGGCAGATTAAGAATACAGCAGGGCCCAAATAAATTACCCCATTGTACAGCACTGACAAATGGGCCTTAATTCACCGCACACAGAGACTTGTAGATAGCAAAGGCTCTATTCTGTGAGTTGAAAAAATTAACCCGCTGTCTTGCGCTGATACCTAGGGGTAATTTACTGCTCGCAGAGACTTGTAGATTATACCCAAGGAAAGGGTGTTGTGAGACGCTCTGCACAGCGGCTGAGCTGATATACTTTGCAGTGGCCCAGGTAATGTTACAGTACTGTTTAGCGGTGACTCCTCCGTATAATGCACTGCAGACATAGAATGTTATAAATGAAGTTAGCCACTCACTGCTGTGGGGTGGGATAGGGCTGGCACGTCACAGGAGGAAGTGGTAATGCCTTCCCCGCATGTCTATTGGCTAGAAAGTGGCGCTAAACATGCAGGGAAGGAAATGGAATTGACTCGAGTACCGCGTGGTGCTCGTCTCGAGTAACGAGCATCTCCAGTACCCTAGTACTCGAACGAGCATCACGCTCAGACGGGTGTGCTCGCCCATCTCTAGTGGCAATCCTTTTTTATATATTTCTATTCCTAATATATATTAAGGCCCCTCAGAAATTCATGCTATATGGAGTCTGTATTGTCTTGTATATTATCTTCGAATGTAGAATAATTCAGCAGAATGTGTATTGGTGTTTGCAGGAATGAAAGGGTTAATGTCTGCAAATGAGCTGTCTCTGTCTGGAAATGTATCATTTTATATTGTAAATTTGTGGTCACCTGACCATGCTTGATATTAATGTTTGCAGAATGTGAGGGAGTTTTTGGAGAAAAGTTGCTTGGACCGGCACAGACACCGAATGGTCTGTGCGTGGAATGATGAAGGAAACTGAGCGGTATATTAGACGTTGCCCTGGGACACCTAGGAGTTTCCTAGAATAAACGGATGGAAGGAGTGTGCCAAACAGTGCTGAATGCTGCCTTTAGGACTGTATGGTGAGCGGTTGAGATTTCGTACAAGTAAGAAAGAGTCACACAGATAACAAGGACTGTGGTCTCAATCTTCATCCTGAGTTTTGCCTCCCTATCACTGTATCTTCGTATTATGTTGGACTGTTACTGTTGGAGTATTAAGTAAAGATGGCACTGCCAACCATTCCCAGCTTTGCTTTTATACAATTTAAAAAGGCCCTTCACAGGATAGATAGTTTACTCCATTTAATAGCCTGGGCTCAGTTCCTTGGAAGGTCCCCTTGCTACCCTCAGGGTGGGAGATGGTAGAGTCCCATTACAAGGCCCAAACTCTATCCCGCTGTCTCCTAGGCTGAGGGCCCACTCCTCGGACGCTGCAGGGTGGAGCTATCTTGGCGTCACGAACAGGATAAAAATACATTGCATCTATTCAGTATTCTCATCTCTACATGCCATATATTTAGCTCTTACTTTATAATCAAGGGAACCTAAAAATTGGATACGGTCCTGGTAAAGGTACTGAACCAGTGCTTAGGCTTTAGCAGTAACAATCAGTAATGATGTACATGGCCATATTGTCTAGCTATGTTGTATCAGATCCTACAAAAGATGGGAGCAAACTCCTTCAAGCAGATATAACGCAGACTAACAGTATGGCCATGAGTTATTGATCACACCGGACAGATGAAAAACTATTTCCCAAATGGTTTAAAAATAAGTTTTTCAACCCAATTGTGTTTTCATTGACATTCTAGGAAACCTTAGGACAATGTTTCATAAACACATTTGTAACAAACCCCATTAGGTTTTGTCTACAGAACTTCCCAAGGAGAACACTTATGTGTTGATTATATCGAACCATTTGGGCTTCGTCAAAGTGTAAAAGTGTCCCCAGGTCTGGGGGCCGGTCACTGAGGGTTTAGTGTGGATTGTCTCTTCACCAATGGGAGGGCATGGAAATCAACAGCATCCTGTCATGGTGAAGGCTACTCACCAGCTTGGTCATGTAATGGAAATATTTTATGGCTATTTTGTAGCCATTAATCCTTGATTTTATATTCTATCTATGTATATATCTATCTGAGCAAGCTTTAATATATCTACTAGGCCCCGAATTCTAAGGGTGGCTTCACACGAGCGTGTTTTTGCGCGTACATAGGTGCGCACCCATGTAAGTGCAAAAACTCACGTGAATGCAGGTCTGTGCAGTGTTTTTAATAGAGCTGCGGCTGCTGCCAGCAGCTCCATTGACAACACTGTCTGCCGGCACCCCTGCATTCTTTTTCAGGGAAGGGCTTCCCTAAAAAGAAAAATTTTAGTGTAAAAAAATAAAAAATATACTTGCCTGTCCGCCGCTGCCATGACCCACGCGGGGATGAAGAACACATCTGCCGCATGCTGCAGATGTTTCCTTCATCCCCACTAGTTAAAAGAATTTCCTGCTGCTACATCTGTGACAGATACAGCAAAGGAATTCTTCAATTCTCTGCCGCAGCTGTCACACATGACAGCTGCGGTGGAGGATTCTGCTGTCGGCACCCCGTCAATAGATTTCAGGAAAGGGCTTTAAATATAAGCCCTTCTCTGAAAATCCAGTAAAAGTGCTGTAAAAGCAAAAAAAAAAATACTCACCTCCCTTCAGCTGCTGGGGCTCAGCTGCGTCTCCTCCTGCTGTCCCCTGCACTGTGGTGCTGATCTATCAGTAAGCAGGGATTTAAAATCCCCACCTGCTGAAAGAGCTGAATGTGATTGGCTGAGGTGCTCAGCCAATCACAGGCAGCTCTCCCCGAATGAATGACGGGCGAGAGCTGCCTGTGATTGACTGAGCACCTCAGCAGGCAGAAGTGTTTAAGGAAAGCTCCTAAGGGATGCAGTTTATATGTTGTAACTATGTCTTTGTAAGTCTTTTGTATTGTAAAGTGTGTTTATGTCTTATCACTTGCTGGATGTATTATACCCGTAGAGAATCAGTGTACACACTTACTCAATATCACCTATTTTTATGTAAATTTGTTTCATTTGATCATTTATTCATTTGTTTTAATAAATTGTGTTGTATCAGCCCACTTGTCCTTCTTTAAAGCCATATCTGAACTTGTTGTTTGCCAGTTGGCAAAACAGGTCATCAAGAACTTCCTGTACCCTGCAGCCATAGGGGGTGAATAAGAGGCGATACTGTAGTCAGCCCGGGGGGCAATGAAAGTGTAATTGCTGCAGTTCTTTCGAAAAGTCAGAGGATGACTACATCTCGGATGCCAACTAAAATCTAACAGCTACAGACGTAACACGACTTGGCTCAGACAACACGGCTTCGTAACTCTTTCACTCTGGCAGTTTTGCTTCTCTATCCATGAGACCAGGACGCAGCGTCTCGTTTCTAGCCCTGTTGCGGTAAATTCTGCAGAAGGAGCATTCATCAACAGTTCTCGCCGTAGGCGTTCTTTCAGTCGTTCTAACACTCTGTCCGTGCTAGATACTAAACTATAGGTATTAAACATTGTACCATCCTAGACCACTAGTAGTGAGACTGGAACATCATCACTAACTCCAAAATCGCCCGATGTAGAATGTGTCATTCATGTAGAAAGTTTACAAAGTCATTGAAGCCAATTTGCTTTCTCATTTGTGGACACCAATGTACTTTGATCGCCCCTGGAGTTTGCAACTGTTTAACCTGCTAAAGGGGTTTTCTGGAAAAAAAAATATTGATGACTTATCCACTGACTAATGACTAGGGTCAGTAACCACTGCAGATCTGCCATAGGGGATTCCCAGAGATCATCTGATTGCCTGGATGTCAGTGCAGCCAGACGGACTTGCGTTATAGGAGATAGGACCAGAAGTGGCCTTAGAAGTTCACTTCTATTGAAAGCAATGGAAACTGAAGCCTCTATTATAGTTCCGGCAGTTCCACCTTCGACACCGCGAAGGGGTGCGGATGTGTAATAACCGCTTCAGCTCCCATTCAATAAGAATGAAGGCAGCTTGGCCTTTACTGGCCATGTCTCGTATGATGCACTGCCAGTACAACGGGTTGGGCGATCAGGTGATCGCCGGGGATCCCATGCAGCGGGTCCTCAGTGATTATCTATTGATGACCTATCTTGAGAACAGAAAACCCCTTTTAAAACTGTTTAAGACTAGAAATCATGGCTGCTCTCCTTCAGAAACAATGCCACATCTATCCACAGGTTGTACTGCAGCCTAGCCACATTCACTGTAATGAAGCTGAGCAAAAATACCAGACACAGCCCATAGACAGGTGTGGCACTGCTTCTGGAAGAAAGCAGCCATGATTTTTGGCATTGAAGAACCCCTTTAAAGACCATGCTCCATAAATTTATACTATGTTAACAAAGGTATTGGCACATCCACCAATCCTGTGCTATCAGGCAAAGGGGATATGCAAATTGGATGGGAAGGACTTGGGTCATTGGCTATAGTGAAATCCACCCTCAACGCTAGTGGGTACAGAGACATTCTGGACAATGTGGCATTATCTACCCTGTGACCGTACTTTGGCACAGCTCCGTGTCCGTACCAACATGACTGAGCACAATGTCATACAACACACAGTGTTGAGACTTGGTTTGAGGAGCAGTACGTCTGCAAACTTCATTGCCCAACCCTAAGTCTGGATGTCAATCCCATCGAGCATCTTTGGGATAATTGGACAAACTAGAATTGGACAAACTGTCACTGTTCTGCACTTCGTCGCCTTGAATTCCAATGCTGCATTGCACATCTCTGGTCCAATCAGCAGGGAGGCACTATCTGAATGTCCGTCCCTCTGCTTTCCCAGGCTGAATCTGGCATTCAGAGTCATTCTGGCTAAATGGTTAATAAACCCACTACAATGTGTGCACAGACACACACACAGATGATGTAACAACAGGAGAGAAAGAGATTGTAAAAATCGTTATCGCAGTGTCTGCAGATCTGTCAGCTTGAGGCCTCTGAGTCGCCTGTGAAGCTAGGTCCCCCTCCCCCCATTGCCAAGGAAATGTTCATGTGCCCCTTTAAATTAATCAGATGTGACCATCTGTTTATGGAAACCTATGCAAATTTCTTAGTTATCTTTTTGCAAATAAGTTTAAATTACAAACTAGAAAGACTGGGAATTTCTGTACATCGGTGCTGTGTGTTACCTGAGTACGGTGTTGACACAGGTGATGTTTGGATTAAAGAACAGGTGTATCGGTCAGTCTGATCACTCGACTAAACCTGTGAAGAGTGACCTGTTCATAATGTTACATGTTGGAGAAATTGTTACCATGGCGACACATGTGGCTTACCTTCTTGTTGCGGTCCCAGGACACTTAGTCCTATTGATGGTGTACATGCATGGCTTGATAAGGGAAAAAGGTCTGGACATAAAGGATCAACTTTTCTGCGGTCTTAGCCTTTGTAACCTGCTACGTGGACTTTTGCAAGTCGTGCCGGATTTTCTTAGATTTCTGGATAAGCCTCATATTATGACGTCCAATGACTTCACTATTTCATTGATTAACCCTTTCCAATCCACTGTCTGACGTCTTCAGACATTCTGATTGAAGGCTGGGCAGCTCCAATGTCAGAAGATGTCTTGCAGGGTATTCTTACTGTATATTACTGGCCCCTCTGTTGTTGGGGGCCTCTCCAGCATGTCTGATACCACAGTACTGGCTCTAGCCAGCAGATGGCATCATTGTATAATGGCAGAAAGAGAAAGCCGCCTAGGAAACCCTGAATCCAAAATTGGATTGCAAAGGGTTAAGCTGGCCACAATGTCCTGCACCCTCTTCTTCTCCACTTGGCTTAGTGTTCACTTCTGTCTAAAAATTGTAAACCTCAACAAAACATGGAATATCTGTTTACAGAGAAGATTTCCCAGGATATTCCCATGGCTCCTACTGTTTTCGGTGTTGGGATCTCTTCTCGTTAGCTTTCCATTGGTATTTTACTCTTCTGGATATGGTTTACCTCAAAACTCAATGTTATGGTTATTGTATGACCCTGAGGCAATGACCAAGTATCTTCGTCTTTTCGCCACAACTCAATGCTATCTTAGGGTTTCCCACCCACTGGCGATATTTTCTTTCTTGCGCTGCGAGAGCACGAGAAAAATCTCGCATCGCAGCACAAGAAAGAGGCCAGTATAGAACCGGCATATCACAAATGGTTTTAATGGGGCTAGCGACAGCAGCACTAGCCCCATTGAAAGCAAAGGGAGAATGCCGCGGACTTCTGCCACAGCTGTGGCAGAAGTCCGCGGCATTCTATTCTATTGCTTTCAATGGGATCGTCACTGCTGCCGATCCCATTGAAATCAATGGTTTCAGCCAAGCCCCGCGAAATGATTATCGGGGAAGGGCTTGAAATATAAGCTCTTCTCCGATAATCATCAATAAGTGTAAAAAACAATTTTAAAAAATTATACTCACCTCTCCTGCTCTCAGCCGCGTCCTCCTGCTGGCTCCCCGCCACTGCTATTGAGCTCTTTCAGCAGTCGGGGATTTAAAAATCCCCGCCTCCTGAAAGGGCTGTGCAGATTGGCTGAGGGCTCAGCCAATAGCAGCTACTGCTTAGCTTTTGGCTGAGCGCTCAGCCAATCACACATAGCCCTTAGCTATTTATTCTGCCACAGCTGTCACAGCTGTGACAGCTGTGGCAGAAGTCCCCGGCATTCTCCATCTCTTTTCAATGGGGCTAGTGCTGCTGCTGGCCCCATTGAAAAGACTGGCGATATGTCAGCGTGATGCTGATATCCCGGCGTCATGCCAAATTTTTTCTCGCACTGCGATGCGAGACTTTGAATTTAGAATCGCATCTCAGTAGAGAAAATATCGCCAGTGGGTGGGAGCCCTTCTAGTGTCTTTATTGTGGTTTATGCTGTTTTTCAGCTCAGGGTTTCTCTTTGTCTACATATGAGAAGACTCCAAGTCTCTATGGTGGGATCTACAATTCCTACCATAAAGCCTCATATTTACGCCATTAAAACCACAACTTTGTTGGTGATCCTAAATGTTTCATATGTTTCTTCCTTGATGTTACACTTAAGCATTGGACCAGCTTTCTCCTGCTGTTATGGTGCCATAATAATCTTTGACTCTTTCATTATTGATATTGATAAGCAGAAACCACAAGGTTGGAACCAAGCTGAAGCTGATCATACTTGACCGACTACGTCTGAGAGTTATACTTATGGACTAAAGTGATAAAAACAGAGGCAAACATAGAAGATAAAAGAGCCCCACAGCGAACATGGTCTCCTGGACCCATGCAGTAATTAAAAAAAAAGTTCTTGCTGATGTTCCTTTCAATGTTTTTTTTGTGTATATAGTATTTAGACTTTTTACGCTGTGTGCAAAACATTCTATTCTGTCATTGCTTATTTTTGTTTATTTTTTTTATAGTTCTCCAATAGTTGTCCCACTTCTAGCTATTGATGACCTATCGTCAGGATTGGTCATCGGAAGCAGATCAGCAGTGGTCCACCGCCCAAACTGTCATGCTGCCGGAAGCAGACAGCGCCATACATTACGCACTGGTACTGATTGGTATTAAGGTGACTTTACATGAGACTCGGGTGCATAAACGCCCGACAGCTGTCTTACAGACTATCATCCCTATGCTTCCACACAGGAGTGGTAGTCATTCAACAATGGAGCCGGCACACGCCGGAGATCCCTTGTGGCCGCCCGCCTCCATTCACTTCAAACAAGCAGTCATTCAGAGATAATCACTTGGCTTTAGGTGCGCTAAAAAGCAAATGACTCCAACAAGTGATAGATTTCTCACTCAGCGCCTTACTGGTGGTCACATCTACCAGGAACAACTATAGCCCAAATTTGTTGTTTCCAGAGATTTGGGCGACAATGACCCCATGTAAAGGTACCTTTACATGTTAGGTCCCATTCCCTTCATTGGGACTTAGCCTGCAGTACCAATCTGGGCCACTAGACAATGTAAAGAGCTGTAAGCTTCTGGGGATCAGCTGGTCGCCAGGGTTCCCAGGCTTTGTACTCCCACCAATCTGCTATCGGTACCTAATTCTAAGGACAGCACATAAATAGTTTTAAGTGCAACAACCCCTTTCAGGGAATATATAATTTATGTATTTTTGTGACTTTTATATAATAAAAACAGTTTTTTTCTAAAAAGTAATCGTAGTTATTCTTTTATTTGCCTGTTTGTTGTTTTTGATATTTAATTACATTTTATCTTTTTGGGGTTTTTTTGTTCTACAAGGAAGGTTTTACTTTTCAATGTTATTTTTCGATATAATGCACTGGAATGTCTATGTATTTTAATGCATTACTGCCTGTACAGTGGAGTAACAATAGGGGGTGCAGAGCTAGTAATCCCTTCCGGGCCCTGGTGTCTGAGGGGCCAAACGGCTCACTGCTATATTATTATAAATGGCACATGTTAGGTGGGGCCCTGCTAAAGCTTTTGCATTGGGGTCCAAGACATTCATGTTACACCTCCACTTGTGCATGTACAATATACAAGCAACTGTTTGGGGATACCTCAGGTATGGCCTAACAAGGATTATTTTAGGAATGTCCTGGGGATCTTTGTTAGGCTCATGATGGTCCGTTAAAGATGAAGGAATAACATGAGACTCTTTTTTGATGCCTTGATCACTATTGATTGTAAGGGTCAATCACAGCTGTCCTTGTCATGTGATCACACAGGCCAACCCCCTGTGCCCCCGTGGTCACAGCACTGGAGATATACGGCACTGGTGGCTAAGTACTGACTCACAGCACTGTGTATTTACATCAGGGGATGCCAAAGGGTTACGTTATTGGGATCTTGCATATTGGTTCCTGTCCAACCACGGACAAGGATATGCTATGACCACCATTGGCACATCCTTCTTGTAGAGCACCACTAGCAGAACATTCACTGTTTTAAACACTAACACCAGGTTGTAAAAGCTCCAACTTTATGAAAAGGTAGGGGAATGGGGATTGGCTCTAGAGTGCCCCAAGCCTTTATGTTGCCTGAGGCGAAATTTAAAATGCCCCTCTTCCCCTGACAAAACACCCCACTGATTTTAAAGACATTGAAAGTGCCAATAGACTAAATACCGAATACCTGTTTGAACCATTGAACTGGTCTGAAATGACAGAGTAATACAGCCCCTAGTAATGGCCCAATAGTAAGTGCCGCTCTTAGTGGCCCTAATAGTAATGGTGACCCCCTTAATGGCCCCAGTAGAAATACTGACCCTTTTAGTGACCCCAGTAATAGTAGTGACCCCCATATCAGAGACATAACTTGAAGCTGCTGGGCCCCCAACTATAAAGTTTAATTGGTGGCATTGGTTTGCAATTTGAGGAAGAGAGACTTTATAGGCCCTCTAGGGCTCCTGGGCCAAGGTGTAATCGCATCCTTTGCACCCCCTATTCATACAGCCATGCCCCATATCATAGTGGCCCCAGTAGTGGTAGCACCCCTGTTAGGGGCCCCAGTAGTAATAGTGACCCCCCATAGTGGCTCTAGCAGTAGTAGTGACTCCCATAGTGTCCCCAATAGTAATAGTATCCTCTAGCAGTAGCAGCTGCCACCACCGCCAGACCAGAACTGTGAGCAAGTGAGCGAATGGTTTGTAGGATTGTTGTCCGGCCGGTTCACAGATGGCAATTATTTTTTATTGCCCAATTAAATGGCTAGTAAATGAAAAAACTACCAGGGTAGCAACCCTAGCGCTGCCCCTCTGAGGTCCTGCAGAAGCAGCAGTCTCAGGCCTCCTGGTGGGAGCCCCCATGGATTGGCTGAGTCTTGTGTATGACGCCCAGAGAGTTCTTACAGGGGTTTTATTTCAGGACAAAATAGAGAAAGGTTCTGCTGTAGCAAAGCGATCGTTTATTAATTTGTGAACATGAGTATATAGACCAGTGCTGCCCAACTCCAGTCCTCAGGGGCCCCACAGGTCATGTTTTCTGGATTTCCTCAGTGTTGCACAGGTGATGTCATTATTGTCAGTGCTCACACATTACCACAGGGGTTCTTACTATAGGATATCCTGAACACATGACCTGTTGGGGTCCCTGATGACCGGAGCTGGACAACACTGATGTAGAAGAATCCCAGATGAAGTATACACATGATATCAGTGGAGGGCCCACCACATACATCTAGTAATAAATGCATATACTTCAGATATAGTAATTAGCATATTGCATACAATGACAGAAGATTAGTTAAACATATAGCATTGAGTTAATTTTTCAAGGCCATGACGCCCCCTCTGATCTCCTTAGTTCCATTTGCCCAGCTAAAGATATTTCCAGATTTACAAAGATGATAATGAGAAATGGTCTTGGTGGAGAGAACGTAATCCCACATATTGACATCAGACATTTCACCAACAAAAGATTGGCCTGCCTCAAACTTCCCACCAAAACTGTCCTGTTCCTGCCCAAGGATGACACTCATCTGAGGTCCTATGGGGAATCTGCTTGCAGTAACTCTTCTAGGGTAACGCTTGCCATTGATCCACAGTTGGAGCAGTCCGGTCTTGGAGTCCCAAGCAACACAAGTCTGTTTCCAGTCTAGAACATCAGGATCCACATTAAAGTAAAGATCTTCTTGATTTATGGAGATGGAAATCTTGTTTGGTGGATATGGATAAATAAGGAAAGCGTTGTCTTTTCCAGGCGTGGCCAAGGAAAAAAGAGAATGTTCTCGTTGGAGGCCGGTATAGGAGCGCAGACATACGGTAAGTTGTCTTAAAGCTTGTTTCACAGTTGGCCTCAGAATCACATAGTCAGTGACTGATTGCTTAGGGAAAAGAAGGATATTTTGGCCTAGACCAAAGGAGAGAACATAAAGTTGCAGTAATAACAATAACAATCATTATATCATCACCATCACATCTAGATTTATATTAAATCCTACCATCGATGATTGTATATATTAACCCACTAGGCCACCAGGATTCTCTTCTGCACAATTAAAGTGTTTGTACCACAATTACAAGTTATTCCCTATTCACTGCTGAGACCCTCACCAATCTTGAGAACAGGCATCCCATGTGCCCCGTCCTCCTCACTGGGGGTTTACTGCACCCTCTACGGTGAGGAGTAGACTACATGGAGGGCACCAGCACTCTTTTCACTTTCAATGGCAGTGTGGATATAGCCAAGTGACACCAGATCAGCTATTTCCATCAGCCCCATTGAAATAAATGAAGTGCCAATCATGCATGCTCGGTCAGCGATCCAGTCACATTGACATCTCTGCAGTGGATAGAAGCGCTCCCAAGTGATAGGCATAGTAGGACATGGGACCCCCATTCTCTAGATTGACTGGGATCTCTGCTGACATGACGAACAAAAAGAGGGTACATATCAAGTGACTCGGTGTTGTAACCAGGCTAGAAGTGGAAGTTCTGACACGGTAAATGCGGTGTAACGTTGTCACCTCCATGGACAACCACTTTATCCACAGATCGCCATCATAAACTTGAGGACCACAAGACATTTTATATAAAAAACAGTGGACCACACAGATCAAGGTTATTTAATAGACTACTGGATGCTCAAGGGTTTTGTTGAATCAGAAGGTGAGCAATACGGCAACAGTACTTGTGGGCCAAATCTAAATAAGAGAAGGACACAAAGCAGTGAATTAGATATGAACACCAACTAACAGGGCAACTAGAAATGGAATATTAAATCCGTGGGTCAATAGAGTATTGGACATTGGGTTTTGTGGGTGACCAAGGACAGGACTCTATAATAGGCGTTGCATATTGAGAAGGCACTAAGTTCTCAATGGCCAATCATGATGTCAAGAGAAAACACCAGTTCACCAAGGACCAGATATTGAACACTGGATCATCAGGGATTCTGGACAGTACCATTGAGTTGAAACTTAGCCCTTTCAGGACCAGTGATTTTTAATTTTATTTTTGCCTTTTCATTCCCACTTTCCAAGGGTTATAATCTTTTCAAAAAACTTTTTGACATTTTTTAACACTTTTATGTAGTCCCCACAGGGGACTTGAACTTGTGATTATTGATTGTTGTACTATATACTGCAATACTACAATATTGCAGTATATAGCATTTTTTGATGTTGCCAATCAAGCCACCAGGTATGGAGTGGACTCAGCTCCCGAGCCTGCCCCATAAATGACCGCCCAATGTAAATTTAGTTTTGACAGTCATGAAGGGCTTAATAACAGTTTTAACAGGTGTTGCTAGACACTAGATCTCTGTCTTCATAATTTACTATGTAAAATTGTTGGAACAACCCCTGGCAACGGGTGGCGATCCTTTTGCACTCTGTTGTTCCCCGGCTTCTGATCCACACAGCAGTAGATGTTTAAATCCAGGCAACCAAATATAGACCAGCAGATTTTGGAGAGGGATTCACACTTGTAACTCTTAAACATATACTTGCTTCAGCACTCCCACCAGAGTCCCCATCTACACGATTATATAGTATTCCTAGAAATACGATGCACGCACTGAGGTCATAAGTAACACAGAGGGATGTAAAACAGCATAATAGGAAATATCCAGGAACAGACAGTCCTGACATAAGAGTCACACATATGTGTCAAACAATTCAAGGGGGCTTCCATTTATATAGATACAAACCACAATGCATTCATCCTAAATGCAGAAGAAGGAAGAAGGGGAAGCATTTAAAGAGACCCGGATGGACGAGCACAGAACTTGTACACATGTCAAAAAGAAAGAAACATATGTTTATTAAATGGGAAGAGGAGGAATACCTAAAGAAGAATATAATGGGGTCTGCAGAAACTGTAGGGCGAGGGTCAGAAAAGATAAAGCTGATAATGAATTGGGGCTTGTAAGAGAGGCCAAAAGCAATAAAAAAGGATTTGGGGGTCAAAAGCAAAAGAAAAGTCAGAGATGCTATTGGATACTTATGAGATGAAAATGGTGAATTGGTTACGAATGATGTAGAGAAGGACGAACTGTTAAATTCCTATTTTGCATCTGGTTTCTCTCAGAATGAAGATGGAACATCAATAGAGATGAGCGAGCATGATCGTCTAAGCTTGATGCACATTCGAGTAGTAGCATACTTGAAGGCGCTCGTTACTCGAGTGAGCACCGCGCGGTGCATCGAGAAAATTTCATCCTCTCCTCCCCACATGTTTAGCGGTATTTTTTAGCCAATGAACATGCAGGGAAGGCTTTGGCACCTCCTGCTGTGCCGTGCCAACCCTGTGCACCTCTATAGCAGTGATTGGCTGGCCTGATCAGGTGACCTACGAGTATAAAAACTCAGGTCCCCTGAGGCTCACCTCACATGCATGCTCCATTAGCTGAGGGATAGACCTGCTGCTATTCAGGGAAAGCGATAGTGTAGGGTAGAGGCTGCGGTTAGGCAGGGATCCTTGCTCCAAGAACCCAACAGTCCTTTCTAGGACTACAACTCCTCTCATTGTGTGCATCAGCAGTTTGGCTGGCTGGGAGCAGTAGTGCACACAAAGCATTCTCAAGCATCCCGGCTGTATACTGCATACTGTTACCGGTTTTATGCAGTATACTGCTACTGGTGTACAGAGACTAGATAGGTAGTAACAAAACTCCCATCATTTTTCCTTTTCTTATTTTTGGGGGGTGTAATGGAAAATATCTGATTATAAAATATTTGGTTATGGATAATTATTATTTGAATTAAAACTGCGCAATAACAGACAGCATCGAAATATACCAGAGAAGCTACTTCACAAACCACTGTAGGTTGTGTAACTATACTGAGGGACATATGTCTAGATAAGATAAGGATATCGAGAAGCTTCCACATGTTGGCTCAAGGGGCCATACCAAGAATATCAAGATACTAAGGGGGGGGGGGGGGGGGGTACACCTCACACTAGGATAGAGAATAATGTAACAAAGTTATAAAAGTAATCATGAACTGGATATATAAGAGTATATATATATATATGAGTTTACATGTATGTGTGTATGCCTATATGTATATATAGATATATGTACACAAGTGATATTTGAAATATTACGCCACAGAATCATCCTGAAATGTATTGCACAGATCATGTGGCCATATTCTTAGCTAAGGGGACATATGCTGAGATAAGATAAAAACTTTGAGGCTACTTGGGCCTCTCAGCACTCCGTCAAGAGGTTATTCACTGCTGACTTGGAAGTTTCTGGAAGGTATGTAAATGAAGAATCAGAATGTATCCAGTACAGAGAAGTAACCAATCAGAGTTCGGATTGAGACCTGTGCAAAGAACTATGACATTTTTTGTATTAATGAGATGTAGCCAATGGACATGAAGAAGGGTTAGGTTGACCTATGAGAAATGTTGGATTGGAAACTAACCAATAAACGGGCATAGTTAATTGTCCAATGATGCTGCGACACCCCAATGTTAGGGGCTATAAATAAAGATGCCGGACATCGATTTGTTGGGAATTCTTTGATGATTCCATAACTGTGTGGCTCTGCCATTTAATGCCTCCCTCATATGACGTACTGAACTCTAGGTGTGGCAGCCCTACTGCACGGGTCACCTAGACTTCAGTCACAGGGTACACTCTGCTGTCCCTCATCAGGCTATCGCCGCAGCATGGGTCATATGACGTCATTCACAGGGTACACTCTGCTGTCCCTCATCAGGCTATCGCCGCAGCATGGGTCATATGACGTCATTCACAAGGTACACTCTGCTGTCCCTCATCAGGCTATCGCCGCAGCATGGGTCATATGACGTCATTCACAAGGTACACTCCGCTTTCCCTAGACGGCCATATATTTTTGCCGTAACAGGGGGGCTTTAAGTGTACGCTATATACCCCTGTGTGTGTCCCGTCAATTCATGCTATCCAACTTGTCTGTACGCAGTTTACATTTTTTTAGGGGGGGGGGTGAAAGTGTACGCTATATACCCCTGTGTGGGTCCTGTCAATCCACGCTATCTAACAACAGTATACACTGTTTATTCTGTATATTTTGGGGTTCAAAGCATATGCTATATACCCGTGTGTGTGTCCTGTCAATCCACGCTATCTAACAACAGTATTCACAGTTTATTGTGTCTATTTTGGCCTTTAAGCGTTCGCAAAATAACTCGCATTTTGACGAAGTGCTTTATACAACATGATGAAGACTAGGGCTAAGGGTCCAACACCCAGTCTTCCATGCAGTCCACTCACGCTAGCCAAGGCACTGCTCCTCTGAATCCTCAGGCTGCTCCTCCTTCCTCCCAGCCTGGTCACTCCAGGAAAAGGAGAGATTCAGAACAGGCAGACCCCCAGGAACTGTTCTCAGGTCCCCGCCCTGAGTCGGAAAAACCGATTCATCAGGTACTTGAGTAGTTTGTCGTGTCTGATGCCCAAAATTTGGACCTTTCACAGTCTCAGGGTGATGAGGGTGGGGACTTCCAAGTAGTGTCTCAAGAGGTATTTGTGGATGATGATGATGAGACACAGTTGTCTGTCAGTGAGGTTGTTGTGAGGGCAGTAAGTCTGAGGGAGGAGCAGACTGAGGATTCAGAGGAAGAGCTGGTGGACGATGAGGTGACTGACCCCACCTGGGTTGCTAAGCCTACTGAAGGGGGAGGCAAGTGTAGCACCAGAACAGGTTGGAAGAGGCAGTGGGGTGGTCAGAGGGAGAAACAGGGCCAGAGCAAGTAATTCCCCAACTGTTACCCACAGCACCTCCTCGCGACAAGCTCCCGTGCAGAGGGCTAGGTTTTCGAAGGTCTGGAGGTTTTTCAATAGGAGCGCGGACAACCGACAAACAGTGGAGTGCAACCTGTGCTGCACCAAGATCAGCAGGGGAGCCACCACTACCAGCCTGACCAGCACCAGCATGCGCAGACATATGATAGCTAAGCACCCGACGAGGTAGAACGAAGGCTATTCACCGCCTGCTGGTCACAATACTGCCTCTTCCCCTGGGTCACATCCTGGCACTGAGATGTGTTCCCCCACCCAGGATGTAGGCACGAGCATCTCCCAGCCTGCACCCACTCCTTCACCTCCACGGTCCTCCACTGCCTCCACCTATGTGTCCCAGCGCAGCGTTCAGCTGTCCATAACCCAACAATTAAAGCGCAAGTGGAAATATGCAGCAGCACACCCGCATGCACAATTGCTAAACGTGCATATATGCAAACTACTGAGCCTGGAGATGCTGCCATATAGGCTGGTAGAAATGGAGGCTTTCCACAACCTCACGCCGGCGGCCGCCCCTCAGTACTCAGTCCCCAGCCGCCACTATTTTTCCCGCTGCACCGTCCCCGTCCTATGCCAGCACGTGTCACAGAATATAAACCGTGCCCTCACCAACGCAGTTACTGGGAAAGTCTACTTAACTACCGACACATGGACAAGTGCTGGCAGGCAGGGACACTACATCTCCCTGACGGCACATTGGGTTAACCTGGTGAAGGCTGGGACCGGGTCTGAACCTGGTTCCGCTCACATGCTACCCACACCGAGGATTGCGGGTCCTACCTCGGTCATGGTTTCTCCGGCTTATTATGCCACCTCCTCCAACCCCCCCTCCTCACCAACCTTCACCTCTAAATTACCATCTGTGAGCACGTCGCCTGCAGTCAGTAGCTCGAGGCGCTGCATAACTGCCATGGGGAAGTGTCAGCAGGCCGTGTTGAAACTCCTGAGCTTAGGTGACAAGAGGCACACCACCCAAGAGCTGTTACAGCATTTGACGAACCGACAGATTTGTGGCTTTCGCTGCTGAAACTCCAACCAGGCATGGTCGTGTGTGACAATGGGAGTAACCTGGTGGCGGCTCTGCAGCTTGGCAGACTAACACACGTGCCGTGCCTGGCCCACATGTTCAATCTGGTGGTTCAGCGCTTTCTTAAAAATGACCCCAGTTTGTCAGAGATGCTCAGTAAGGTGCGCTGCGTGTGCGCACATTTCAGAAAGTCCACCACAGATGCTGCAACCCTCAGGACACTGCAATATCGCTTCCAGCTGCCAATGCACGACTGTTGTGTGACGTGCCCACACGCTGTAATTCAACGTTGCACATGTTGGCCAGGGTTTACGAGTCAACCTCCACAGTTCTTCACAGAGGAGTGGGCATGGATGTCTGACATCTGTCAGGTCTTGGGAAACTTTGAGGAGTCAACACAAATGGTGAGCGGCAATGCGGCCATTAACAGCGTAACTATCCCGCTGCTTTGCCTGATGAGAAGGTCGCTGCTAAGCATTAAGGCCGACGCTTTGCGAATAGAACAGCAGAAGGGGGATGACAATACATTGCTTGATAGCCAAACCACCCTCAAGTCTGTTTCTCAGCGCATATTGGAGGAGGAGGAGTAGGAAGGGTAAGAGACTGCTGCCAACACTGCAGAGGGTACCCATGCTACTTCCTTCACATCTGTTCAGCGTGTATGGGCTGAAGAGAAGGAGGAGGAGACTGAGAGTCATCCTCCTGGTGAGGAAAGCAATGTGCTGTGTACTGGGACTCTGGCACACATGGCTGACTTCATGTTAAGCTGCCTTTCCCGTGACCCTCACATTAGATGCATTATGGCCAACACAGATTACTGGGTGTTCACCTTCCTCGACCCACGGTATAAGGAGAACCTTTCCACTCTTATTCCCGAAGAGGAAAGTAATACGAGAGTGATACAATACGACAAGGCCCTGGTGGAAAAGCTGATACTAAAGTTCCCATCTGACAACGCTAGCGGTAGAGGACGTAGTTCAGTGGGCCAAGTAGCAGGGAAGATACGGTGAACAGGCAGTATGTCCAGTGAAGGGGAACACCCTCCAAGGCCTTTGCCAGTTTTATGGCACCGCAGCCAGACTGTGTCACCACTAAATTTCCCCTGACTTCTCTTCACCACCGGTGGCAAGCAGCGTAACAAAGATTCTTTACGCTGGAAAAGGAGAACCATGCACCCTCTATCACCCTAAAAAAGGTGAGAAGTAGCTTGGTCTATCCTTCTCTGATCTTCCTCCTCCTCCTCCTAAACCAGCATGTCAGCATGAGGAACTGCCAATTCTTCAGAGGGCCAAAAGGCTCTGTAAAACCTAATTTTTTCGGAGGGCTGCCTCCAGGCTCTGTTAGCAAATTAAGCAAGTACGAGCTCTATGTTAAAAATTTTCAGGTTTTTACCTGCACTCTGGGTAAACAAATTTTTCAAGGGTACACCTATGCTCTTGGTACACAAATGTTTCAGGGGTTCGCCTATAGTCTTGGTACACAAATGTTTCAGGGGTTCACCTCTACTCTTGGTAAAGCAATTGTTTCTGGGGTTCACCTATAGTCTTGGTACACAAATTTTTCAGGGGTTCACCTATACTCGTGGTGCACAAATGTTTTAGGGGTTTGCCTATATAGTCTTGGTACACAAATTTTTCAGGGGTTCGCCTATACTCGTGGTACACAAATGTTTCAGGGGTTCGCCTGCACTCTGGGTCAAAAAATGTTTTGTTGTAGAATGGGTTGTTCAATTGTGGAGATGTGTAGAAGTACTGGCATCTGAGTCCCCTTTATGCCCACGTTTGGGGCTGATGTAATTTTGTGACGGAGGTGGCATGGGATCGGAATTATTGGAACCCAACAGTCCTTTTTAGGACTACAACTCCACTTGTGTGCATCATCAGATTGGCAGCATGGGACCAGTAGTGGGCACAAAACCTTCACAAGCATCCCGGCTGTATACTGCATACTGTTACCGGTTCTATACAGTATACTGCTACTGGTGTACACAGACTATATAGGAACTAACAAACCTCCTCTCATTTTTCATTCTTTTATTTGTTTTTGGACGAAAGCATTTGCATAATAAGCACAAGTGTTATATAGTGCAGATCGAGAGGAACACAAGACTGTGCACATTTACACTATTTTTGGCTGAAAGCATTTGCATAAAAAAATTTATGTGCGGAATGTATTTTTCTCACTTTCCGGTGTCATAGAAATGTGAAATTTGGAACGGGCATTAATTACATCATAAATAGGAAAAGCTAATGGGTCCCACCTCGATTATTCAATTCTAGCGCAAAAGAATTAGCGTCGAGATTTAACGTACATAATCTAAATCTCTCACTTCCCAATGTCATAGAAACTCAAAATTTGGCACGAGCATTGATTATGTCATAAATAGGAAAAGTTAATGGGTCCCAACTCGATTATTCAATTATAGCGCAAAAGAACTAGCGTCCAAATTTTACGTACTGAATCAAATTCTCTCACTTCTTGGTGTCATAGAAACATGAAATTTGGCACGCGCATTAATTATGTCATAAATAGGAAAAGCTAAAGGGTCCCAACTCGATTATTCAATTCTATGCGCAAAAGAATTAGCGTCCAAATTTTACGTACGGAATGTAATTTTCTCACTTTCCGGTGTCATAGAAACGTGAAATTTGGCACAAGCATTGATTATGTCATACATAGGAAAAGTTAATGGGTCCCAACTCGATTATTTAATTCTAGCGCAAAAGAATTAGCGTCAAAATTTTACATACATAATCTAAATCTCTCACTTCCCAATGTCATAGAAACATAAAATTTGCCATAAGCATTGAATATGTCATAAATAGGAAAAGTTAATGGGTCCCAACTTGATTATTTAATTCCAGCGCAAAAGAATTAGCGCCCAAATTTTACGTACATAATCTAATTCTCTCACTTCTTGGTGTCATAGAAACATGAAATTTGGAACGGGCATTAATTACATCATAAATAGGAAAAGTTAATGGGTCCCACCTCGATTGTTCAATTCTAAGCGCAAAAGAATTAGCGTCCACATTTTACGTACAAAATCTAATTCTCTCACTTCCCGATGTCATAGACACTTGAAATTTGGCACGGGCATTGATTATGTCATAAATAGAAAAAGTTTATGGGTCCCAAATCGATTATTCAATTCTAAGTGCAAAAGAATTAGCGTCCAAATTTTACGTATGGAATCTAATTCTCTCACTTCCTGATGTCATTTTATATAAAGGAAACGTCGCATGGTTACCTCCACGTGTTTTTTTCTGGGTAACGCAGAGAACTATGCAAAATGGTGAACATATGTTTTTCCGGTATCTCTAAAGTAACCACGACTTCAGAAGATTTTCTGTGTGAACACCAGATAAACACCAGTACCAAATTAACTCGGGCGAAGCCGGGTATATCAGCTAGTCATAGCATATGCACTGACCTGTCAAAGCATAGCATCCAGAGAGAAGAACAAACAAGATGGGAAGGGTTTTCATTTTTCTGAAAAAAAAATATTGAAGTTAAATGAGTGTCTGGTGAGTCAATACAATTTTTTTTGCTTTTAAAATATTAAATTACTATATATAACTTAAAGGGGTTGTGCAGGGACGCTAAATACTTACACATACCTGCTGTGTTGGAGTCTTCAGTTGGAGTCACATGGTATGGCCCTCCCTCTGTGTCCTCCACATCATCCAGGAGGCTGGACATCTGGCTGATCTTATTAACTAAGCTAGACCCCTTCTGTCTCTGCATCAGTAACAGAGAAGAGGCCACACCTACTGCCTCATCATTGGTTCAAGCTGCAGTGGAGGCATCCAGAACCAATGTTGAGACAGGAGGTGTGTCTCAGACTACTTCAGACCAGGAACTGTAGATAAACTATAGTCACAGATCACAGCTCTGTCCTAAAAGAGCGGAGCTAAAAAGCATCCAAGGAGTTAAATCTGAGGAAAGGTTAATAGCAGCAGATCAGCCCCCATAGATACCATCTTACATATCAATTTACTGCTCCTAACCTGAGGGTCATTTTTAACTTTTACTGAACACATATATACATATGAACACTGAGGAGGAGGAGGGCACATTACTTCATAGGTCACCGGCCGCTGGGCTAAGAATGTTTTAGGGGAGTGCAAAACTGGTGGCTCGGTGCAGCGCTCCACAGATTATGTGAATAATCCTGAAACTACTGGGTGAAAATTTCTCTTTTAATTCGTATAGCAGAAAGCGGGCATAAAAAAACGGCATTCAGGGCAAAATCCATTTATCAGTTCAGCTGGAATACATACAGTTGGAGACCTAAGCAGAGAGACGTCCAACTGTGGAGAATGGCAGCGGTAATAATAATAATAATCTTTATTTGTATAGCGCCAACATGCTTACATAGACGGGGGATACAGAAAGACAAAAGTACAAACATTACAGAACCACGGTTACATAGTAATCAGCTGATGGAAACAATAGGGGTGAGGGTCCTGCTCCAACGAGCTTACATACTACGAATAGTGGGGTGATACAGAAGGTAAAGGGGCTGGAGATGTGCACAGTATGGCGGGGCGGAGATGGGCACAGTATGGCGGGGTGGAGAGTGAGGACTTCTATACACATAGACAATGGTCAGACATTTAGCCGTGTGACGGCAGGATCAGTATGACTGCAGGGGCAGTTTTTGATGGCTAGCAGGGATTGCAGTCAGTAGGTCAGGGAGCATGTTATCAGGTGGCATACAGAGGAGTCGGTTTAGGGTATGCGGTATGCCTCCCTGAAAAGGTGCGTTTTTAGAGCATGCCTGAAGTTCTGCGAGTCCTGGATTGCTCGGGTAGCCTTTGGTAATGCATTCCAGAGGACCGGTGCTGCTCTGGAGAAGTCTTGGAGGCGGGAATGAGAAGTTCGAATTAGAGGGGTGTGCAGTCTAGTTTCGTTTGCCGAGCGTAGAGCCCGGGCTGGGTGATGGATTGAGATGAGGGAGGCAATATAGGGGGCGCTGTACTGTGGAGGGCTTTGTGGATGAAGGTAGCGAGCTTAAATTGAATTCTGTATTTAACGGGCAGCCAGTGCAGTGACCGGCACAGGGCAGAGGCGTCCGAGAAGCGGCTGGACAGGAAGATGAGCCTGGCTGCCGCATTCAGGATGGATTGGAGAGGGTAGAGTCTGGTGCAGGGGAGGCCGATCAGCAACGAGTTGCAATAATCGAGGCAGGAGTGGATGATGGTGAGAAAAGAGCGGATTTTTGCGATGTTCTTGAGGTGCAGCTGACATGTTCGGGCCAGAGATTGGATGTATGGGGTAAATGAGAGATCGGAGTCGAATATGACCCCAAGGCAGCGGGCGTGTTGTCTAGGAGTTATGGTGGTGCCACACACTGAGATGGAGATGTCAGGATGAGGTCGGTTAGTGGAGGGTGGAAATACCAGTAAGTCAGTTTTAGAGAGGTTTAGTTTTAGGTAGAGAGAGGACATGGTGTTAGAGACAGCGGACAGACAGTCGGTGATGTTTTGGAGGAAAGGTGAAGAGATGTCACGGGCAGAGGTGTATAGCGGGGTGTCATCAGCATACAGGTGGTATTGGAGGCCAAATCTCCTGATGGTTTGTCCAATAGGGGCTGTGTAGATAGAGAAAAGAAAGGGGCCGAGGACAGAGCCCTGGGGGACCCCAACAGCAAGGGGAAGAGGAGGGGAGGTAGAGCCAGCAAAGGAGACGCTGAAAGAGCGGTCAGATAGGTAGGAAGAGAACCAGGAGAGAGCAGTGTCCTTTAGGCCGATGGAGCGTAGCATACTGAGGAGGAGTTTGTGGTCGACAGTGTCAAATGCTGCGGAGAGGTCGAGGAGGATCAGTAGGGAGTAATCGGTACAATAGGCTCCTCTGCATCTGCCATTTAATAGAACATCCTCTATAGCTGCCACAGTGCTATAAGCTCTTAAACTACTCTGTAACCCACACTACAAACCCCTACACAAACCCCACAGTACTATAAGTTCCTCTGTTCCATCCGCAGCACCCACAGGGTACTATGAACTTCTCTGTAGCCCCGAAAGTACTATAAGCTCCTCTGTAGCCCCCACAGTAATATAAGCCCCTCTGTAGCCCCCACAGTAATATAAGCCCCTTTGTAGCCCCCACAGTAATATAAGCCCCTCTGTAGTCCCCCACAGTAATATAAGCCCCTCTGTAGCCCCCACAGTAATATAAGCCCCTCTGTAGACCCCAACAGTAATATAAGCCCGTCTGTAGCCCCCACAGTAATATAAGCCCCTCTGTAGTCCCCCACAGTAATATAAGCCCCTCTGTAGACCCCACAGTAATATAAGCCCCTCTGTAGCCCCCCAGTAATATAAGCCCCTCTGTAGCCCCCACAGTAATATAAGCCCCTCTGTAGCCCCCACAGTAATATAAGCCCCTCTGTAGCCCCCCACAGTAATATAAGCCCCTCTGTAGCCCCCACAGTAATATAAGCCCCTCTGTAGTCCCCACAGTAATATAAGCTCCTCTGTAGCCCACCACAGTAATATAAGCCCCTCTGTAGCCCCCACAGTAATATAAGCTCCTCTGTAGCCCCCACAGTAATATAAGCCCCTCTGTAACCCCCACAGTAATATAAGCCCCTCAGTAGCCCCACAGTAATATAAGCCCCTCTGTAACCCCCACAGTAATATAAGCCCCTCTGTAGCCCCCACAGTAATATAAGCCCCTCTGTAGCCCCCTACAGTAATATAAGCTCCTCTGTAGCCCCCCACAGTAATATAAGCCCCTCTGTAACCCCCACAGTAATATAAGCCCCTCTGTAGCCCCCACAGTAATATAAGCCCCTCTGTAGCCCCCACAGTAATATAAGCCCCTCTGTAGCCCCCACAGTAATATAAGCCCCTCTGTAGCCCCCACAGTAATATAAGCCCCTCTGTAACCCCCACAGTAATATAAGCCCCTCCGTAGCCCCCACAGTAATATAAGCCCCTCTGTAGCCCCCACAGTAATATAAGCCCCTCTGTAGCCCCCACAGTAATATAAGCCCCTCTGTAGCCCCCACAGTAATATAAGCCCCTCTGTAGCCCCCACAGTAATATAAGCCCCTCTGTAACCCCCACAGTAATATAAGCCCCTCCGTAGCCCCCACAGTAATATAAGCCCCTCTGTAGCCCCCACAGTAATATAAGCCCCTCTGTAGCCCCCACAGTAATATAAGCCCCTCTGTAGCCCCCACAGTAATATAAGCCCCTCTGTAGCCCCCTACAGTAATATAAGCCCCTCTGTAGCCCCCACAGTAATAGAAGCCCCTCTGTAACCTCCTCAGTAATATAAGCCCCTCTGTAGCTGAAAGGGGGTAATGCTGTAGTGTTCCCCCTTACAGAGCAGCAGCATGTGACCACTGGGAGCCAGAGCTGTAGGCTGGACCAAGAGCAGAATAGCAGATGGTGTTTGCCAGCACTGGTGAGAGGCCTTTCTGCCAGCCCAGTGCCCTAGCCAGGGAACAGAGGAGGGGAGCACTCACCAGCGCTACTGAAAGGTGCTGGAACCGCTCCCTGCTCTGTCAGCCCTGTGAAGATCAGCCTCACTGACAGGGAAAAAGATAAGACTATGGTCTCGCCGCCGGAGAAGGTTGGGACTAGTTTTTGCGCACAGCCAGGCACCATATAAGGATGAGGAGCTGCGTCACGGCTTCAGATGCAGCATGAGAGGGAGATGCAGATGCAGCAGAAGTACAACAGCATCAGTACCAGAAGTGTCAGAGTCCATCCATAAGCCAGAGATATCACCCAAAGGCCCTGAAGACCTGGGGGCTGAAAAGGGAGAAGCAGTGCCAGATAGACAGGATGGAACATTGGGGTGAAGGGTCCTGCAGTGTGTGGGAGGGGAGGGAGATTCCTGTGTATCCATAGCCCTGCTCCCCTGTACTCTTTTCTCTGGACTGTGGATGAACACCGCCGGGACATCATGTATACAAGACCTGGTCGTTTAGTAAGGAACACAGTGTTAGGACTCGGCCGGACTGCCTATTTGCACCTCACCCGGTCTTGCCTCTACCAGGTTTTCAACCATGCTGATGTCCAGGGAACACAAACCCAGCTGATATTAGCAGCGCTGGCTGATACCAGGAGTCCTGGTGCACGTGCACCATTTGCCCTGTAGTTACCCAGCTCTGATCTGAGTGGTGCCAGGAGTTCTGTGCCTCATTCACCACTGCGAGGCATATAGGGGCTCCACTACATAATAATTAAGACATATATGTTTATACATGATCTGACAATCAGTGCACCATAAAAAATACAATATTAGCCAATTTACCTTGTTCTTCAATCCAAAAATGACCTTTATAGATGACTGTAAGATGAAGAAGTGAACTTTATTTCAACATTTCGCAATATTTCTAAAAGTTTCACACAGGAATAAAATGCAAAAAAGGCAGAATCCTAAAAATGAAGTATTTTTGTTTTATTTCTAAAATAATGTGGTGATTTTTTTTTTCATTTTCGATGTCACAATCTGTATTCAAAAAAAATCTAATATACGTAGATAGCACAGAATCCACCATTCACAATAGATGATGGTCACAGCTCACCTCCTCTCCCTCCCTGCACAATGACCCTGGCATGTTACTCTTATGATCCACAAGACTGCTGTATAGCATCTCTCTAAATAGTGCTAATTGCCGCCTCCCCCCACCCCCATAGTAACGCAGACGAGAGAGTAAAAAAATCTACAATCAAAAAACACAAACAGATTAGAACAATGAAAATTGTTTCACTTTCTGGTTTTAATTAGTAGAAATAACATAGGTGATATATTTCCATTTAACTGCAGGAGTGACATCATACTCGGCTCTTACCAAACTGTAAGGCACCCCCATGTGTTGGAGAGGTGCAGATGTTGTGGCCCAGTACAATGGGGCCCCCTCCTAAAATGTGTGGATGTTCAATACTGTATTGTCAGTGTCTTTTGTGTTGTGTGAGTGGTGTATTCATACCCTGCAGCACTGGAATGTATCTTTTTTGTCTGTCATGTGACCATGCTTTATATATGTGAATGCAAGGTGTGTGCAAGGGTCTTCTGCTCTGGTCTGGTCTTGAGATGGACAAGACAGCTGTCTGTGGGTACCTTCCACCCACAGGAGGCCGAGAGGATGGCCTATTGCTTGTGAGAGCAGGTGATGTTTCCGAGCCGTGCAGCGTGCAATAGCCAGTGAGTGTGGACCAGTAGAGGAGGAGAGCGCAAGAAGGAAGAGTGGAACTGGGCCAGGACCTGCAGATAACTTAGGCCTCATGTCCACGGGGAAATTCAGGGCCGCACGGATTCCCCGTGCAGAATCCCGCAGTGGGTTCCACCCGACCCGCAGACATGGGGCCTTTAAATACAATATACTCACCTGTCTGGACACTGCGGGGATCTCCTCCGTCACAGCCGGATCTTCTTTCTGCTGCTCGGCGGATGCGCTCGGCGCCGGCAGACGTGCTGCATGCATGCGCTGTGTTGTTTTTTTAAATCCCCTGCTTTCCCATGGTCCGCGGCACGTCTGCAGTGTCAGCTGCGGACGCCTTCCATAGGCTTTAATGGCAGCCTGCCGAAGCCGTCTGTGCGGGAGATCTGCAGAAAATGGAGCATGCTGCGGGTGCTTTCCCGTGAGTGATCAGCGCGCCGCGGGAAATTGACATCCGCAGATATTTAATTACCTGCGGGTGCCCAATGACTGCCGACGGGTGCGGATCACATGTGCAGGAGACCTGCGCAAAAGGATTAACTCCACCATCCAGGAATTCCCCTGTGGTAGAGGAAATGGTGGCGTCACCCGTGACATAAGAGACTAAGGTAATCCGTCACTGAGTTCCCGTTCATTAACCTGCCCTAGGCCCTTGCACTGTGATGCCTATATAATTGGCTATTTGTAGCCCCCCATCTTATATCTATACAGCCATGACCCTTCAATAAGTGATAAGGATTGTATATCTGAGTCTTATCGACCTGCTGGAGACCATGTTAATGTCAGCACATTGTGTCACCATTGTCTGGTAATTCAACCACTATTGTCTATAGAGCCTTGTGATCTATTGTCTAATTAATCATGCAAATCCATCCTCATTGTCTTAAGACTGAACTACAGCCTTAGGCCTCGGTCAGACGACCGGTTTTTGCCGGGATTTGCGGATGCGCATGCGATCTGCGCATATATAGAAGTATTGCTTCGCAATGGGATCGGTCACATGTCCGCTTTTTATGCAGATGTGCGATAAATTATAGGACACAACGAATCGCAGATCGCGCCTATCTGCGTTCTGCTATTCCTTATGTTCTATATATGCGCTCAATGGGGCCGGCGGCAGCAGCGCCGACCCCATTGAGAACATATACTATAAAGATCATTCTCCTCTGCACAGCTGTAACAGCTGTGGCAGAGAAGAACGATGTTCGCCCATTGAATTCAATGGGCTGCCGGCGAGCGCAGGATGAATTTTCGGGAAGGGCTTAACAATATAAGCCCTTGCCTGAAAACCATTCAAAAATGTGTAAAAAAAAAAAAAATTATACTCACCTTGTCCGTGCAGCCGGAGTTCAGCCGCGGCCGGCCGGCAGTTCTCCTGAACTGCTCTGTGTATTATTCAGCAGGCGGGGATTTAAAATCCCCGCCTGCTGAATGGGCTGCCTCTGATTGGTCACAGCCCTCACCAATCAGAGGCAGCTCTCACTCACCCATTCATGAATTCATGAATGGGTGAGTGAGTGCTGCCTCTGATTGGCTGAGCGCAAGGACCAATCAGGGGCAGCTCTCAGCTATTGAATGACAGCTGAGAGCTGCCCCTGATTGGTCCCTGCGCTCAGCCAATCAGAGGCAGTTCCCAAGATGCCCCCCTCCTGTTTTTTAATTTTTCAGTTGCTTCTCAGGCTGATGTACAAAGCAGATAAGTATTCTTGGTGATGGGAGTATTGATGTAACCCTTGTTTATGAATGGTATATAAAACGTTTATGCAGTATCACCTATCTTTATGTCATTGTTTTATTGTTACCATTTGTATTAATACATTCTGTTGTATCCGCCCCCTTGTCCTTCTTTAAAGTCGTATCCGATCTTGTGGTTTTTAACTTGGCATAACAGTCACTCTCTGTGTGGGAGACGATAGAGCCACCGTGACAAGGCCCAAACTCTACCCCGCTGGCTCCTAGCCCATGACCGCTCCTCGGACGCTGCACAGATGGCAGCTGGTTTGGACAGAAGTCTCTGTTTAGCAATATCACTGAATTTTTTCTGCTTTGCTTTTAATTCTTTACTGCGTTCGGGACGAACATTTGGAGTAAAATTGAGGTCATTTTCTAAAATGTTACCACGGACTACGAGCAACAGTGAGATCCCAGGAGAAAGTTCTGATCTACATAATTACATATAATGCACCAAATAATACAGCGTATCACACTCCACAGTAATACTCTACATAATACAATACATAACAGTCCACATCATACTACACAGTAATACTCCACATAATACAATACATAACAGTCCACATCATACTACACAGTAATACTCTACATAATACAATACATAACAGTCCACATCATACTCCACAGTAATACTCTACATAATACAATACATAACAGTCCACATCATACTACACAGTAATACTCTACATAATACAATACATAACAGTCCACATCATACTCCACAGTAATACTCTACATAATACAATACATAACAGTCCACATCATACTACACAGTAATACTCTACATAATACAATACATAACAGTCCACATCATACTCCACAGTAATACTCTACATAATACAATACATAACAGTCCACATCATACTACACAGTAATACTCTACATAATACAATACATAACAGTCCACATCACACTACACAGTAATACTCTACATAATACAATACATAACAGTCCACATCATACTACACAGTAATACTCTACATAATACAATACATAACAGTCCACATCATACACCACATAATATATCACTATCATACACCACATAATATATCACTATCATACACCACATAATATATCACTATCATACACCACATAATATATCACTATCATACACCACATAATATATCACTATCATACACCACACAATATATCACTATCATACACTACATAATATATTACTACTATACACCACATAATATATCACTATCATACACTACATAATATATCACTATCATACACTTCATAATATATTACTATCATACACCACATAATATATCACTATCATACACCACATAATATATCACTATGATACACCACATAATATATCACTATCATACACCACATAATATATCACTATCATACACCACATAATATATCACTATCATACACCACACAATATATCACTGTCATACATCACATAATATATCACTATCATACACCACATAATATATCACTATCATACACTACATAATATATCACCATGATACACTACATAATATATCACTATCATACACCACATAATATATCACCACCATACACCACATAATATATCACTATCATACACCACATTATATATCACTATCATACACCACATAATATATCACTATCATACACCACATAATATAACACTATCATACACCACATAATATATCACTATCATACATCACATAATATATCACTATCATACATCACATAATATATCACTATCATACACCACACAATATATCACTATCATACACCACATAATATATCACCATCATACACCACATAATATATCACCATCATACACTACATAATATATCACCATCATACACCACATAATATATCACCATCATACACCACATAATATATCACCATCATACACTACATAATATATCACTATCATACACCACATAATATATCACTATCATACACCACATAATATATCACTATCATACACTACATAATATATCACTATCATACACCACATAATATATCACTATCATACACCACATAATATATCACTATCATACACCACATAATATATCACTATCATACACCACATAATATATCACCATCATACACTACATAATATATCACTATCATACACCACATAATATATCACTATCATACACCACATAATATATCACTATCATACACCACATAATATATCACTATCATACACTACATAATATATCACTATCATACACCACATAATATATCACTATCATACACCACATAATATATCACTATCATACACCACATAATATATCACTATCATGCACCACATAATATATCACTATCATACACTGCATAATGTATCACGATTAGAGATGAGCAAGCGTACTTGTCCGAGCTTGATACTCGTTCGAGTATTAGGGTGTTCGGGATGCTCGTTACTAGAGGCGAACACCACGCGATGTTCGAGTTACTTTCACTTTCATCTCTGAGACGTTAGCGCGCTTTTCTGGCCAATAGAAAGACAGGGACGACCCCATTGAGAACATATAGAAGACAAATCATTCTTCTCTGCCACAGCTGTAACAGCTGTGGCAGAGAAGAACAATGTTTGCCCATTGAATTCAATGGAGCCGGCAATACAGCAGGTTCCACTGAAAGCAGTGGTCTGCCGGCGATCGCAGGATGAATTGTCGGGAAGGGCTTAAATATATAAGCCCTTCCCTGCAATTCATCCAGAAATGTGTTAAAATAAAAATATATGTATATACTTACCTTGTCCCGGCAGACGGAGTTCAGCCGCGGCGGCCGGCAGTGGGTGTGGGGGGGGTGTGAGTCAGACTTAGCGCTGAGCCAATCAGGGGGCAGATCTGACTCACACCCCCTTCACACCCACTGTAGGCCGGCCGAGCTGAACTCCGTCTGCCGGGACAAGGTAAGTATATACCGTATATACTGGCGTATAAGACGACTTTTGAACCCCGAAAAATCTGCTCTGAAGTCGGGGGTCGTCTTATACGCCGGTAATACAAAAAAAAGAAAGTGTCAAAAAAAAAAAATCATTACTCACCTCCTCCGGCGTTCTGCGGCGCTGCTGCAGGCTGTCGCTCCCTCCTGGTCCCTGGCAGAGCATTGCTTTCTGGACGCAGGGCTTGAAATCCCCACCTCCAGAAAGCTACTGTGATTAGCTAACACACGCCGTCAGCCAATCACAGCCATTCAATGACATCATTGTCATTGGCTGTGATTGGCTGAAGGCACGTGTATTTTCTGGAGGCGGGGATTTCAAGCCCTGCGTCCAGAAAGCAATGCTCTGCCGGGGACCAGGAGGGAGCGACAGCCTGCAGCAGCGCCGCAGAACGCCGGGGGAAGTGGGTAATGATTTTTATTTTTTGCTCCGCTGTATTCCCGGCGTATAAGGTGACAGTTGGGGGGTCGCCTTATACGCCGGTATATACGGTATATATTTTTTTATTTTTACACATTTCTGGATGAATTGCAGGGAAGGGCTTATATATTTAAGCCCTTCCCGACAATTCATCCCCGCGCTCGCCGGCAGCCCATTGCTTTCAGTGGAACCTGCTGTATTGCCGGCTCCATTGAATTCAATGGGCAAACATCGTTCTTCTCTGCCACAGCTGTTACAGCTATGGCAGAGGAGAACGATCTTTATGCTGACAGTGGGGGGGGGGGGGGCACTCTTGCCGCTATTGTGGCTTAATAGTGGGACCTGGGAACTTGAGATGCAGCCCAACATGTAGCCCCTCGCCTGCCCTATCTGTTGCTGTGTTGTTCCCATCACTTTCTTGAATTGCCCAGATTTTCACACATGAAAACCTTAGCGAGCATCGGCGAAATACAAAAATGCTCGGGTCGCCCATTGACTTCAATGGGGTTCGTTACTCAAAACGAACCCTTGAACATCGCGATAATTTCGTCCCGAGTAACGAGCACCCGAGCAGTTTGGTGCTCGCTCATCTCTAATCACGATCATATACCACATAACATATATCACTATTAGAGATGAGCGAACGTGTTCTTCCGAGCTTGATATTCGTGCGAATATTAGGGTGTTCGGGATGTTCGTTATTCGTGACGAACACCATGCGGTGTTCTGGTTACTTTCACTTCCTTCCCTGAGACGTTAGCGCGCTTTTTTTGGCCAATTGAAAGACAGGGAAGGCATTACAACTTCCCCCTGTGACGTTCAAGCCCTATACCACCCCCCTGCAGTGAGTGGCTGGGAAGATCAGGTGTCACCCGAGTATAAAAGTCGGCCCCTCCCGCGGTTCGGCTCAGATGCGGTGTGAGTTAGTGAGGGACAGTGCTGTTTGTACCGGAGCTGCTGTAGGGAAAGAATTGGTAGTTAGTGTAGGCTTCAAGACCCCCCAAAGGTCCTTATTAGGGCCACTGATAGCTGTGTGTTGGCTGCTGTTAGCAGTGCCATTTTTTTTTCCTCAAAATCGGCTCTGCAGAGCGTTGCACCCGGCATTAGGGACAGAAGTGCTGCATAGGCAGGGAGAGTGTTAGGAGTGAGTGTAGCCTTCAAGAACCTCAACGGTCCTTTCTAGGGCCATATTTATCCGTGTGCAGTACTGTCCAGGCTGCTGTTAGCTGTGCTGCATTTTTTTTTGCTTCTCAAAATCGCCTCTGCAGAGCATTCCACCCTCCATTGATACTGCAGGGAAAGAATTGTGTAGGCAGGGCCACAACACAGTTATTATTCATAGAATATACGCAGTGCTGCCTTTTGGTGGAAAAACAAGTGAAAATAATTCTATTTGTCCGGCCTCTGTCCGTCCTAAGGGCGGTGGACACGTGTCGGCTGCGTGTGCAACCTGTAAAAATCAGACGCACCCAGCTATATTTTACTCCTGGCTTCGCCATTTGCTTTCCTTAATTGGGAAAAAAAATACCTGCTCTGCCACAGTTAATAACTCTGCTACCCTCACGTTCTGTGACACATTAGCAGGAAAACAGCACAGTTATTAAACTTAGATTATTCATTCACTAGAGGCAGTGGGGCCTTTCGTTTTCAAAAAAGGGAAAAAATTATATTTGGCTGCAGTCTTGCGCCAATTTATTAGCTGCCTGTGAAATCAAATCACTGGTAATACAGCATGCTGAGGGGTAGGCCTAGAGGACGTGGACGCAGCCGAGGACGCGGAGGGCCAAGTCAGGGTGTGGGCACAGGCCGAGCTCCTGATCCAGGTGTGTCGCAGCCGACTGCTGCGCGATTAGGAGAGAGGCACGTTTCTGGTGTCCCCACATTCATCGCCCAATTAATGGGTCCACGCGGGAGACGGTTATTAGAAAATGAGCAGTGTGAGCAGGTCCTGTCCTGGATGGCAGAAAGTGCTTCGAGCAACCTATCGTCTACCCGCAGTTCTGCGCTGTCCACTGCTGCCAATCCGAATCCTCTGTCTGCTGCTCCTCCTTCCTCCCAGCCTCCTCACTCCACTACAATAACACCTGCTCAGGAGCGGGAACACTCCCAGGAACTGTTCTCGGGCCCCTGCTTAGATTGGGCAGCAGCAGTTCCTCTCCCACCAGAGGAGTTTATCGTCACTGATGCCCAACCATTCGAAAGTTCCCGGGGTCCGGGGGATGAGGCTGGGGACTTCCGCCAACTGTCTCAACAACTTTCTGTGGGTGAGGAGGACGATGACGATCAGACACAGTTGTCTTGCAGTGAGGTAGTAGTAAGGGCAGTAAGTCCGAGGGAGCAGCGCACAGAGGATTCGGAGGAAGAGCAGCAGGACAATGAGGTGACTGACCCCACCTGGTGTGCAACGCTTACTCAGGAGGACAGGTCTTCAGAGGGGGAGTCAAGGGCATCAGCAGGGCAGGTTGCAAGAGGCAGTGCGGTGGCCAGGGCCAGGGGTAGAGGCAGGGCCAGACCGAATAATCCACCAAGTGTTTCCCAAAGCGCCCCCTCGCGCCATGCCACCCTGCAGAGGCCGAGGTGCTCTAAGGTCTGGCAGTTTTTCACAGAGACGCCTGACGACCGACGAACAGTGGTGTGCAACCTTTGTCGCGCAAAGCTCAGCCGGGGAGCCAACACCAACAGCCTCACCACCACCACCATGCGCAGACATATGATGGCCAAGCACCCCGCAAGGTGGGACGAAGGCCATTCAGCGCCTCCGGTTTGCACCCCTGCCTCTCCCCCTGTGCCCCAACCTGCCACTGAGATGCAACCCCCCTCTCAGGACACAGGCACTACCGTCTCCTGACCTGCACCCACACCCTCACCTCCGCTGTCCTCGGCCCCATCCAGCAGTGTAGTTCAGCGCACCGTACGCCGCCACGCACCCGCACGCTCAAACGTTAACCGTCCGCATAGCAAAATTCATCAGCCTTGGGATGCTGCCGTATAGGGTTGTGGAAACGGAGTCCTTCAAAAGTATCATGGAGGCGGCGGCCCCGCGCTACTCAGTTCCCAGTTGCCACTACTTTTCCCGATGTGCCGTCCCAGCCCTGCACGACCACGTCTCCCGCAACATTGTACGCGCCCTCACCAACGCGGTTACTGCCACGGTCCACTTAACTACGGACACGTGGACAAGCACAGGCGGGCAGGGCCACTACATCTCCCTGACGGCACATTGGGTGAATTTAGTGGAGGCTGGGACAGAGTCAGAGCCTGGGACCGCTCATGTCCTACCCACCCCCAGAATTGCGGGCCCCAGCTCGGTGGTGGTATCTGCGGAGGTGTATGCTTCCTCCACTAAAGCACCCTCCTCCTCCTCCTCCTCCTCCTCCTCTGTCTCGCAATCAAGATGTGTCAGCAGCAGCAGCGCGTCGCCAGCAGTCGGTGTCGCGCGGTGTGGCAGCACAGCGGTGGGCAAGCGTCAGCAGGCCGTGCTGAAACTACTCAGCTTAGGCGATAAGAGACACACGGCCCACGAACTGCTGCAGGGTCTGACACAGCAGACCGACCGCTGGCTTGCGCCGCTGAGCCTCCAACCGGGCATGGTCGTGTGTGACAACGGCCGTAACCTGGTGGCGGCTCTGCAGCTCGGCAGCCTCACGCACGTGCCATGCCTGGCCCACGTCTTTAATTTGGTGGTTCAGCGGTTTCTGAAAAGCTACCCACGCTTGTCAGACCTGCTCGTAAAGGCGCGCCGGCTCTGCGCACATTTTCGCAAGTCCCACACGGACGCTGCCACCCTGCGCACCCTGCAACATCGGTTTAATCTGCCAGTGCACCGACTGCTGTGCGACGTGCCCACACGGTGGAACTCTACGCTCCACATGTTGGCCAGGCTCTATGAACAACGTAGAGCTATAGTCGAATACCAACTCCAACATGGGCGGCGTAGTGGGAGTCAGCCTCCTCAATTCCTTTCAGAAGAGTGGGCCTGGTTGGCAGACATCTGCCATGTCCTTGGTAATTTTGAGGAGTCTACCCAGGTGGTGAGCGGCGATGCTACAATCATTAGCGTCACCATTCCTCTGCTATGCCTCTTGAGAAATTCCCTGCAAACCATACAGGCAGACGCTTTGCGCTCGGAAACGGGGGCGGGGGAAGACAGTATGCCGCTGGATAGTCAGGGCACCCTCATGTCTATTTCTCAGCGCGTACAGGAGGAGGAGGAGGAGCATGAGGAGGATGAGGAGGAGGGGGAAGAGACAGCTTGGGCCGCTGCTGACGGTACACCGGCTGATTGCCTGTCATCCTTTCAGCGTGTATGGCCTGAGGAGGAGGAGGAGGAGGAGGATCCTGAAAGTGATCTTCCTAGTGAAGACAGCCATGTGTTGCATACAGGTACCCTGGCACACATGGCTGACTTCATGTTAGGATGCCTTTCTCGTGACCCTCGCGTTGCACGCATTCTGGCCACGACGGATTACTGGGTGTACACACTGCTCGACCCACGCTATAAGGAGAACCTGCCCACTCTGATTCCCGAAGAGGAAAGGGGTTCGAGAGTGTTGCTATACCACAGGACCCTTGCGGACAAGCTGATGGTAAAATTCCCAGCCGACAGCGCTAGTGGCAGAAGGCGCAGTACCGAGGGCAAGGTAGCAGGGGAGGTGCGGAGATCGAGCAGCATGTACATCCCAGGCAGTGCAACAGTCTTTAAGGGCCTGGACAGCTTTATGGCTCCCCACCAAGACTGTGTCACCGCTCCCCAGTCACGGCTGAGTCGGCAGGAGCACTGCAAAAGGATGGTGAGGGAGTACGTAGCGGATCGCACGACCATCCTTGGTGACGCCTCTGCCCCCTACAACTACTGGGTGTCGAAGCTGGACACGTGGCCTGAACTAGCGCTATATGCCCTGGAGGTGCTTGCTTGTCCTGCGGCTAGCGTCTTGTCGGAGAGGGTGTTTAGTGCGGCTGGGGGAATCATCACAGATAAGCGTAGCCGCTTGTCAACCGACAGTGCCGACAGGCTAACACTCATCAAGATGAACAAAGGCTGGATTTCGCCAGACTTCTCTTCTCCACCAGCGGACAGCAGCGATACCTAAGCAATACGTAGGCTGCACCCGCGGATGGAAGCATCGTTCTCTATCCCCATCCAAAACGGGGACATTTCTGCTTCATCAATCTGTGTCTAATATTCCTCCTCCTCCTCCTGCTCCTCCTCCTGAAACCTCACGTAATCACGCTGAACGGGCAATTTTTCTTAGGGCCACAAGGCTCACTCAAATAATTTTTCTGAACAATTTTTATAAGTTTCAATGCGCTTAAAAGCATTGGAACTTTAACTTGAACCAATTTTTCGTTACACTGGGCTGCCTCCAGGCCTAGTTACCACTTAAGCCACATTAACCAAAGCGATTAATGGGTTTCACCTGCCCTCTTGGCTGGCCATGGCCAATTTTTGGGATGTACATTAGTACTGTTGATACAGCAATTTTTGTGGGCCCTCGCCTACAGTGTAATCAAATTAATTTTTAGGCCACCTGCATTACAGCTGACGTTACCTCAGCTGTGTTGGGCAATGCAATGGGATATTTTTATGTACCGCCGGTGGGTTCCAGGGAGCCACCCATGCTGTAGGTGCACACGGAGTTTTTAATACATCTGTCCACTTCTAAAGAACCCCAGTCTGACTGGGGCATGCAGTGTGGGCCGAAGCCCACCTGTATTTAATCTGACGTTACCTCAGCTGTGTTGGGCAATGCAATGGGATATTTCTATGTACCGCCGGTGGGTTCCTGGCACCCACCCAGGCAGTGGGTCCACAGGGAATTATAAATGCATCTGTTTCCACTTCTAAAGAACCCGTCTGACTGGGCCATGCAGTGTGGGCCGAAGCCCACCTGTATTACGCACGACATTACTACCTCAGCTGTGTTGGGCAATGCAATGGGATATTTCTATGTACCGCCGGTGGCTTCCTGGCACCCACCCAGGCAGTGGGTCCACAGGGAGTTTAACCTACATGTGTCCACTTGTAAAGAACCCCAGTCTGACTGGGGCATGCAGTGTGGGCCGAAGCCCACCTGCATTAACCCTTTCCAGTCCACTGTGTGACCTGTGAAGACATTAGGGTTTAAGGCTGTACAGCTCCGTTGTTGGTAGACGTCCGTCGGGGTTCTCTTACTGTATATTGCCAGCCTCTCTGCTGTCGGAGCCTATCCTACGTGTCAGCTCATGCAGTACTGGCTTTAGCCAGCATATAGCGCCGTTGTATAACGGCAGAAAAAGAGTAAGCCCCCTAGGAAAACCATATACAAATTGGATTGGAAAGGGTTAAGCACAACATTACTACCTCAGCTGTGTTGGGCAATGCAATGGGATATATTTATGTACCGCCGGTGGCTTCCTGGCACCCACCCATGCTGTAGGTGCACACGGAGTTTTTACTACATCTGTACACTTATAAAGAACCCCAGTCAGACTGGGGCATGCAGTGTGGGCCGAAGCCCACCTGCATTATGCACGACATTACTACCTCAGCTGTGGTGGGCAATGCAATGGGATATTTCTATGTACCGCCGGTGGGTTCCAGGGAGCCACCCATGCTGTCGGTCGACAGGGACTTCACAATAGGGAGTTGTACCTGCCTGTGTTTATGTATTAAAAAGCCCGGTCTGACTGGGGCATGCAGAGACACCTTGACAGAATGAATAGTGTGTGGCACATAGGTTCCCCATTGCTATGCCCACGTGTGCAGCTCCTGATGGCGGTGGCACAGGATTCTATTTCTCATTGCTTCTGTACAGCATTGTTGGCTATCGCCCCGCCCCTTTTAAAGAGGGTCGCTGCCTAGCCGTGCCAACCCTCTGCAGTGTGTGCCTGCGGTTCCTCCTCATGGCAGACGCACTTCTAAATAGACATGAGCGTGGCATGAGGGCAGCTGAAGGCTGCGCAGGGACACTTTGGTGTGCGCTGTGGGGGGGAGGGGGGGGGGCGGTTGGTCAGCATGTAACCCAGGAGAAGTGGCAGCGGAGTGTCATGCAGGCAGTGATTGTGCTTTGTTGGAGGTAGTGTGGTGCTTAGCAAAGGTATGCCATGCTAATGAGCGCTTTTCAGAAGTAAAAGTTGTTGGGAGGGGGGGGGGGGGGCCCACTCTTGCCGCTATTGTGGCTTAATAGTGGGACCTGTGAACTTGAGATGCAGCCCAACATGTAGCCCCTCGCCTGCCCTATCCGTTTCTGTGTCGTTCCCATCACTTTCTTGAATTGCCCTGATTTTCACACATGAAAACCTTAGCGAGCATCGGCGAAATACAAAAATGCTCTGGTCGCCCATTGACTTCAATGGGGTTCGTTGTTCGAAACGAACCCTCGAACATCGCGGGAAGTTCGTTCCGAATAACGAACACCCGAACATTTTGGTGTTCGCTCATCTCTAATCACTATCATACACCACATAACATATATCACTATCATACACCACATAATATATTACAATTATACACCACATACTATATAATAATCATGCACCGCATAACATATCACTACCGTGTTTCCCCGAAAATAAGACAGTGTCTTATATTAATTTTTGTTGAAAAAGGTTTAACATATATAGCTGCCTGGACACTATTTAAATTGACTTTTTAAATTAACTGTTAGCAGGGCTTAATTTTGGAGTAGGCCTTATATTTCAAGCATCCTCAAAAAGACTGAAAAATCATTTTGCATCCTCAAAAATTCTAGAAAATCCTGCTATGTCTTATTTTCAGGGATACAGTGTTTTATACATACATAATATATCATTATCATACTCCACACTATATATGATTATCATACATCACATAATATATCATTATCATACACCACGTAACATATCACTATAATTCACCACATACTATATTTCTGCATATAGTATGAGGCGTTCGGACGTCTTACCTTCTCCTAAGGGTCAGATCTGTGTCCTTTGTGTTTTTGAAATGCAAATCAAGTAGAACTGAGATTTTATTAGCAGGGAAAGTCCTCCCCTGCAATTTCATTTGTTAATATAATAGCATATAAGAAACGCCCCACCCCACCCCAAACCTCAGAGAAAGGCGGAACTAGTTTTTGGGTACAGCAAAGCGCCATACATGGTTGAGGTGTTGCACCAATGCTCCAGATTCAGCAGGAGAGAGGGGGATGCAAATGGAGACAGGGAGATGCAGCAGGAGAGAGGGAGATGCAGATGCAGCAGAACAGAAGCAGCAGGAGAGATGCAGCAGTCCAACAGCATCAGCAGCAGAAGTGTCAGAGGCCTTCCATAAGTCAGTTAATGAATAGCTATATCTTAGCTATTCATGAATGAATAGCTAAGAGCTATGTGTGATTGGCTGAGCGCCCAGCCAATAGCTAAGCAGTAGCTGCTATTGGCTGAGCCCTCAGCCAATCTGCACAGCCCTTTCAGGAGGCGGAGATTTTTGAATCCCCGACTGCTGAAAGAGCTTCATAGCAGTGTCGGGGAGCCAGCAGGAGGACGCGGCTGTGCGCAGGAGAGGTGAGTAATACATTTTTTAATTTTTTCACCACTTATTGATGATTATCGGGGAAGGGCTTATATGTCAAGCCCTTCCCCGATAATCATTCTGCGGGGCTTGGCTGAAACCATTGATTTCAATGGGATCGGCGGTCCCCGCAGGGATGAAGGAAGCTCCTGCCACAGCTGTCACAGCTGTGACAGCTGTGGCAGAAGTCCGTGGCATTCTACCTATGCTTTCAATGGGGCTAGCGCTTCTGTCGCTGGCCCCATTGAAACCACTTGCGATATGCCGGTTCTATACCGGCCTCTTTCTTGCGCTGCGATGCAAGTGTTTTTTTGTGCTCTCGCAGCGCAAGAAAGAAAATATCGCCAGTGGGTGGGAGCCCTTAGGGCTACCTGTGACCGTGTGCAGTTTTCTGCGTGGCTGCTGGTAGTTGTAGTGGCTCACTGTTAGCCAGCTAGGCCTTGCTGCAGGCCAGCGTATAATTTTTTCGGCCTACAGTGTGCATTACATAATGGCTGTGACCCTCCAAGTGCAGACCAATAATTGCCTAATTTTTTACACCGCTCTGTGTGTCCCGTCAACTTCACGCACAGCGTACAGCCACAGCCGCTGATAGAGGGAAAGACATATACATGCTATCTAGGCTGCTGTTTTTTAAAAAAAACTGAAAAAAAATCCTCCTTAGGCCTTAGTCAGACGGGCGTTTTTTCGCGCGATTTGCGGATCGCATGACGGATGCGCATCCGCAAATCGCGTGACCGGTGCGCGCAAGTCGCCCGCAAATCGCCCGAAAATCTGCTCCTAGCCACGTTTCATTAGAAACGGGCCGGAGCTGTCCAGCGCATTGCATTCAATGGAGATGGCAATAGAGCCGGCTCCATTTAAAGCAATGGGCTGCCGGCGATCGCGGGATGAATTGTCGGGAAGGGCTTAAATATATAAGCCCTTCCCTGCAATTCATCCTAAAATGTGTAAAAATAAAAAATATATGTATACTCACCTTCTCCCGGCAGCCGGAGCTCCGCGCGGCCGTCCTGCAGTGGGTGTGAAGGGGGTGTGAGTCAGACCTGCCCCCTGATTGGCTCAGCGCTGAGCCAATCAGAGGCATGTATCACTCACACCCATTCATGAATTCATGAATGGATGTGAGTCAGACCTGCCCCTGATTGGCTCAGCGCTGAGAGGCAGCAGTCACTCACCCATTCATGAATTCATGAATGGGTGTGTGAGTGAAACCGGCCTCTGATTGGCCAGGGCTGTGACCAATCAGAGGCAGATCATTCAGCAGGCGGGGATTTTAAAGCCCCGCCGGCTGAATAGTGCCGAGAAGCAGTTCAGGAGAACTGACAGCGGCCGCGGCTGGACTCCGGCTGCAGCGGAAAGGGGAGTATACTTTTTTTTTAAATTTTAACACATTTTAGGATGAATTGCAGGGAAGGGCTTATATATTTAAGTCCTTCCCGACAATTCATCCCGCGCACGCCGGCAGCCCATTGCTTTCAGTGGAACCTGCTGTATTGCTGGCTCCATTGAATTCAATGGGCAAACATCGTTCTTCTCTGTCACAGCTGTTACAGCTGTGGCAGAGAAGAATGATTTGTCTTCTATATGTTCTCAATGCGGTCGTCGCTGCTGCCGCCGGCCCCATTGAGCGCATATAGAGAAGAGAACAGGAATCGCAGATCGCAGATAGGTGTGATCTGCGATTTTCTGTTCTATAATTTATCGGACGAGCGCATAAAAAGTGCTCATGTGTCCGATACCATTGCAAAGCAATGGTTTTATAAAATCGCCGGACGCATGCGCATGTGCAAATCGCGGCTAAAAACACCCGTCTGACTAAGGCTTTAGGGCTACCTGTGAGCGTGTGCAGTTTACTGCGTGGCTGCTGGGAGTTGTAGTGGCTCACTATTACCCAGCTAGGCCTTTTTGCAGCCTAGCATATAATTTTTTCGGACTACAGTGTGCGTTACATTACCGCTGTCAGCCTCCAAGTGCAGGCCAATAATTGCCTAATTTTTTACAATGCTCTGTGTCTGCTGTATTCGAAATACACCATGCTGAGGGGTAGGGGTAGGGCTAGAGGACGTGGCCATGGACGCGGGCGAGGACGCGGAGGTCCAAGTGAGGGTGTGGGCACAGGCCGAGTTCCTGGTCCAGGTGTATCTCAGCCGGCTGCTGCGGGATTAGGAGAGAGGCAAGTTTCTGGGGTCCCCAGCTTCATATCACAATTTTGGGGTCCACGTGGTAGACCTTTATTACAAAATAAGCAGTGTGATGAGGTCCTGTCGTGGATAGCAGAAAATGCATCCAGCGATGTATCGACCACCCAGTCTTCTACGCCGTCCACTGCTGCAACTCTGAATCCTCTGGCTGCTGCTCCTCCTTCCTCCCAGCCTCCTCACTCCATGAAAATGACACATTCTAAGGAGCAGGCAGACTCCCAGGAACTGTTCTCGGCCCCTGCCCAGATTGGGAAAAAATGGTTCCTCTCCCATCTGAGGAGTTTGTCGTGACCGATGCCCAACCTTTGGAAAGCTCCCGGGGTCCGGGTGATGAGTCTGGGGACTTCCGGCAACTGTCTCAAGAGCTTTCAGTGGGTGAGGAGGTCGATGATGATGAGACACAGTTGTCTATTTCTGAAGTAGTAGTAAGGGCAGTAAGTCCGAGGGAGGAGCGCACAGAGGATTCAGAGGAAGAACCGCTGGACGATGAGGTGACTGACCCCACCTGGTTCGCTAAGCCAACTGAGTACAGGTC